>NC_048415.1:3923546-4004166 GCF_013103735.1 Etheostoma cragini
AGCCAGGGAGAAATTATGTCTGCTCTGGCGCGGGGGTGAAAAATCCTGCGTGAACGTCTGGACCGTGAAAAATGAGCAACAACAACGGTCTTCCTGCCAAAAGTCCACATTTGTCCGGCTGCACAACACTGAGCGGGTGATTTCTGTCCATCTGTTCCCTAACACAGACCGATATTCAAGCTAATCACCATGACTGCTATCATCAACGCCGGCCATTCAGGGAAGATATGCCGAACTCCACACAAAGACTAGAACACAAACTGCAGCAGGTTTATCTGTGGTGGAAAGGCTAAAAGAAAAATTTACCAATAGCAGCGCAGCTGTTTCTCTGGAGTCTAATTATGTCTCTTCCTCCCCATTTGTTGGACAAACAGCACCAGCAGATTGGATAGTATCGCATTTGTATAAAGGCAAATGAATATGTTCACATTTCAATATTCATGAATGGAGTAGGACATATTGGGAACTTCATCCACAAATGAATACTAACAGTATTTACCACATGGAGAGTTACATTGACTCAAGGTTCTGAGATGAGAAAACAAGTCTGCTTTATGGATGAAACTGAAATGGAAATGTGACTCTGCATTCATTTGAATGTTGGATTTCCATTTACATGCACATGCAGCCATGCATGTTTATATCCACAGTACTGAAACGTTAGCAAAGATTCAGTAATGCCGGTTGCTGCTGGAGACTTTTGATTCATTAGCTTGAAAGTCAGTGACTAAAACGTCAATATGTAATTGTAAAGTAGATCCATTAATTTCATATGTACTGGATTTGCTTTATAGACGTATATGGTATATTAATGTACTAAAACATTTTTATTCACACTAAAAATCTTCATGAAATACCTTTAAGACACTGAGAGAAAAATACAGACCTTGGGAGAAATAGACTAATCACTGGCATCCCACTGTGAGAAGAGCAGATACACAGTGCGACCCCAATCTTAAATTTCAAAAGAAGTCAGACCATTCAGATGTCTGAAAAAAGCCTTTCAAAGAGAAAGGAAAAACCTTTCTTGACAGCCAGGGTCTGATTCCCTTTCAAACATCCTCAGTTTGACAGCAGACATTAGACTATTGTTCCTCCCCTTATCTGTCATTCGAATCAGTCCTTCTGTCAACTATTAATCCCCCTATCTGTCGCAGGATGGCTAAATGGCTTCCTCCCCGTGGGTTTGATGTCATTCCTGCCCTTTAGAAACAGAATGAAACTTCCAAAACAGAGCTGAAACACAGAGCACCGTAAACTGTGATTGTGAGTGCTGCTGACATGTCAGGGGCTAGCCGAGGCCTATCGCCTTTCATCTTTTTTTCATATTCATCACAGGCTCCTGTGTGTTGGCTTCTGTTAAGGCCCCTCTCTGTACCCTGACTATGCTGCCCATTCACAAACACTGATATCGTGCCCGTTGAAAATGTGCCTGTTTGGAACGGGCTCATTGCTTGGCCTGTGGTGTTGCTGCTTGTAGAATTCTTCAAAACCATTTTGTACCCCAAAATGCCTTACAGAAGGACCCCGATCTATCTTGTTTTGTTAGATAGATACACCTAACCTATTTTAAAATCCCACTTTGGCAACCAGTTAGTGTTAGATTGGATTTTAAGATCCTTTTATTGGCTAACAAAGTAGTTGGTAGTGGTCTTTTAGTTGTTCCACGGATCCGAGGTTCCAAGACCTATGGCAAGACCACTATAGCCCCAGACTTTGGAAGGACTTACCGGCGCACTTGAAGGTAAAAGAGCTTGTAGATATTTTCAATAGGAAGCTCAAACCACACCTTTTTTAGTCTTGTTCCTGACCTTTCAACCACGCTGTCACTTTGACTTTAATAACACCCAACAGTGAGCTCATTAGTGTCTCACATGAATAGAATTCTTTCTAGGTCCTGTTATATATAATTGCACATTTTGCACTACTGTGTGTAATTTTGCACACATTGTAGTGGATTACAATTATATATTTTATTGTTGTTTTTATTACTTTCAATGTGATTAACCCTCATGTTGTCCTCAGGTCAATTAGACCCGTTTTCCTATATCAATTTTCTTTTTCACTACCTAATTGTTATTACCCAAAATAACATCATTGATTGCACATAAGGCTCTTTGGCAAGTACAAATCTCTACTTTCATTCATTTTGGGGCGTCTTGTTCAGTTGTATAGCATTTGGAAAATAAGTGGTTTTAAAATAGTATTGAGTAAAAGTTGACATATTCTAGTCTGTGATTATCCATCAATATACATTCCTTTAATTTTAGTCTAAATAATTCCTAATTTCTCAAACATTGGGTATAATTTCCCATAAATGAGGATTATTGACCAAAACTTCCAAAAAATTACTGTAAAACTAAAGTTAATAAGTTTGTGTTATGTAGTGTTAAACGTCAAAAAAAGTGAAAAACATTGAAAAAAGTTTTGAAAAAAAAGTGAAAAACGTCAATAAACGTGTTTTTAACAACGGTTAAGATATTGTGACAAAATATAAACTATATATATTATATATGTGTGTTACCTTGATTACCTTTGGTTTTGCATAGCTAGCATGAAAGACTTGTAATAATTAAATATTTATATTAACAGAGAAATAATTAAACACTGTCACTACTGCACCACACTTTTTTTCATTTTCTCTGAAAAAACAGCACAACTACTCCTTTGGGTGTTCATCATCATAATGTGTATAAAGCATACAGGTACTGAGATTAGTGTGTTTACCCACATGTAGTTTCAGAATAATTTATATGTGTGCGTGTGCAGCATGTGCCGTGTGAGGCTTTTGTACTTAAGAGATATTATTTTGCCCTGCAGAATAAAATTGGATCATAATCCGTATTGGTTGGCATTTTAGTTTTAATTAAAAACCCATTAAGTGAGTGCCTTGTTGGGTTTTATTTAACTGTAAATTAAATAATCAAATGTAAAGGCAGCTGGATGCAATTAAAAAAAATATCCTTACTTATTAGATGTTATCATTACAGCAGGAATTTGTTCTATCTCATTATTTTATATCTTAAACAGCTGCATGTATTTGTTTTTGTTAGCCCATGCCATTTGTTCATTTTGATGTTTGTTGGGATGTTATTTTCTACTTTTCTCCAACTGTGACCTGTTTGGCAGGTGCAATCAGCATATGTTATCCTTCCATCTGCTGCTGGATAATATCAGAGTAATATTGCTTTCCTCTCAGTGACTGCTTGTCATCAGTGCTGCGTAGAAACCTTCCTTCTCTAGAAAGTTAACTTTAAATGGAACAAAAAGTGATTTAGCCCATAAATGGTTTGGCTAGGCTCCAACATAATGAAACCTTTTCTGCACATTGGAGATAATGTCAGCTGTCGAATGCAATAAAAAGAAAACAAACTGCCAAAAACCTGGAGATATCAGGTTTTTGCAGGACACCAGCTATGATGACTGGGGGGGGCTGTTTGTAATCTTCCACTGTGAACCTCTCAGGCCCTTATTCATCAGCCCAGTTCTGGGGCTTGAAAGAAATTGCAAGTTATTAACTCTGCTCTCAGAGAAATGAACGAGTCTTACTCGGAAATGTTAAGCCAAAAGAAAAGTGTTATATAAAAATCACAGTTTAATCCTCTTCGCTGATGTAATCAGTCAAATGGCACATATCTGAAATCTGATGCTGGAATTTGGCTCTCTCCAAAGTACAATCAATGCTCTGGACTTTTCCTCTGATGCCAGCCAGGCAGCTGTGTGTTCTGCGTGTTGTGCCAGATGCTGCAAACTCACATGGTGGCTCTGGATTGCACTGGATATGGGGCATTGATTAGGTCTAAGCACACTGCACCATACTGCAGACACATTGCCAAATGTGGATTTTAAAAACCTTTTTCCCCTGCTGAATTTAATCCATATTAAAACATGTCAGTTGTTCAATATGCTCCCTTTGGCTCCTTACAGCGACGTAAAACTGAGCTGTCCATCGCCTCTGGCAGGCCTGAGTCTCTCTGCATGGGATGTTTATCATAAGGCTGCTCTCATCAAGCACACTGTATGGCTAAAAAGATGAAAATTAATTGTGAAGTTGCCTTTGCTTTTCACTTTACAGTTGTTCCCATGCCTGTCTTTGTGTCAGTGAGCAGTGAAATGAGAATAAAGGTGGACATCACTTAAAGAGAAGGCAAAGAAGGGAATTTCACATTTCCACCTAGAAATGAAAATAATTTTGACTTGCAAAGTCATAATTATGAAATATTAATGCTAAATTATGGGACTATGAGAAAAAATGTTAACTTACTTAACTTATGACCATTATTTTGAACTACGGAAAGTAAATCTTTCAATTTCTGAATCTTTGATTTGTACAAAATTTTGACTACAAAATTAAAAAAAAATGACAGTAATGTTTTATGTTGACTTATTAAATCAAATGAATAGTGCTCAGCAAAAAAACAAACATCCTGCCACTTTCAACTGCTTTTATATTTTAAGAAAACTTAACATAATGCAAACATTTGTATCAACAATCCCAGATTTAACAACTACAACATAAACGGAACAATTTTCACAGACATGTGACTAACAGAAATGGAATAATGTGTCCCAGAACAAAGGGGGGGGGGGGCTCAAAATCAAAAGTAGCCCTCAGTATCTGGTGTGGCCACCAGCTGCATAATGTACTGCAGTACCTCTTCTCCTCATGTACTGCACCAGACTGACCAGTTCTCGGTTGTTGTTCCTGTACCTGTCCCGCAGGTGTGACGTTCGGATGTACGATCCTGTGCAGGTGTTGTTACACGTGGTCTGCCACTGCGAGGACGATCAGTTGTCCTCATGCCTCCTTGCACCATGCCTAAGGCACGTTCACGCAGACTAGCAGGGACCCTGGGCGTCTTTCTTTTGGTGTTTTTCAGAAAGGTCTCTTTACTTTCCTAATTTTCTTATAACTGGGCCCTTAATTGCCCACCGCCTGCAAGCTGTTATTGTCGTTTCGACCTTTCAACAGGTGCATGTTCATTATTTGTTTATGGTTCATTGAACAAGCATGGAAAACATTGTTTAAAACCCTTTTCTAATGAAGATCTCTAAAGTTATTTAGATTTTTACAAAAGTATCTTTAAAATACAGTGTCCTGAAAAAAGCGGCGTTACTTTGTTTGTTGCGTACTGTGTCATGGTTTTGTCTATCTTGACAAAGACTAGTCGGTCAGTCTTTACTAGCAGCGGCAGACTTGTTGGACCGTGAGGACACAGCGTCCCTCTTTCATTCTTTCAACCAGCTTCTTGAAAAGGTCGGCGTAGCGATGTTTGCGCATTTCCAAAAACCTGTTGATACCCAAGACTTTGATAATGTTTTAAGAGTTAAACTCAGAAAAACTCCAAGACACTCTCTTCAGAAAAATCAAAAAGCCTTTATTGTCATGGCTTGGTCATCTTAACCCATCTTAAAAAAAAAGACTGACTGGTTTCGGCAGACAAGCATTCGTCAGGGAGTCAACATTTTTCAAAGAGGAAAATACTTTCTTATGAGCTTTCAAACCCCCAATCAGAAGCCGCCATTTGGCAGAGGGTTAGGGTTGTGGTATTATACAAAGACCCCTAGATGCCTCCTTGGTACTTAATTGAACAGAATTTTCATGACTACACACAAAGGTTAAATAGCATGCATGCAACACTACAACAAATATTAAAAATAAGGAGTATGGTTTACAAGAAGACACTAAAATCAAGTTCTTCGTTCAGACCTGGGTATCCAGTAGCCTGCAGTTTGTCCATCCAGAATCTTTCTCTCTGATTTAGTTGTATATGGTCATTCCCACAGGCCTGTACGGCAGATGGGTCACTATTATGGTATTCCCTGTAGTGCCTCGCCATGGGATAGTTCATGTCGCCTGTGTGGATTGCATGTTCATGTTCAGCCAATCTGTTCTGCAAATGTCTCTATGTTCTTCCTATATTAAACACTCCAGTCAGGCAATCCCATCCTATATACAACAAATGCAGTTTTAAAGTTTATGAAATGGTAAATGGTAAATTGTTTTTTGAGATACATCATCACCAAAGGTTTTGGTCTGTATTACATTTATACAATGATTGCAGTGTTGACATTTATAAGACCCTTTGGGCTTTGATCCCACATACGTGTCTTGGACTTCTGGTTTCAATTGGCTCCAGACCAGTTTGTCTGAAATTGTAGAACATCTCCTGAAAGTGAATAGTGAAACTATTCTGAAAGCGATGTATATATGTCCAAACAATGCCTCTAAAACCCTAATAATACCGGAATACTCCACGTCTTAGTCAGATAAAAGGTCTTATTTGGAATATCCAACCGGAATATGCTGTTTCCACGACCTGTATCAAATTCAGAATATTGTCATTTTGGAATAATAGTGGAATATTGGTATGCATGTAAACGTACTGAGTGATGAGTGACCGACAGCACTGACATGATGAGGCCAAGGTTTGCTTAACCCACATAGAATACGGTCATTAAACTCAATTTTCATCAGTATGCTCTTCATTTGAAGTCTCCGTCTATAAATCAGCTCACTCAAGCTGAGTCAGACTTTAGAAATCATTTAGACCACTAAAGTAACAGTCCTATTGTCTCCTTCAAATGAAAGTCTATTTTAAATTTAAAGAAAATGTAAAACATTAAACTAAAAGATACTCATTTAGTCGTTTTCCTGTGGGCTTGAAATGTTGCGCTGTCTTGACCCTTTGTAGCCTCATGCAGCATTTGTCAGTTTGGATTCATAGCAGTTACAGTACATTACATGTCAATGGTGACCCAGAGCCAATGGCAAAAACATCTCAGTCTGGCGAAATGAATGATACTGCATGTTTAAGGACATGTTTCATGGCTTTTTTTGGTAAAAACTCAGAGGACTTGATACTAAATATAAACAAAAAACTAAGTAAGTAATCCTTTAAAAGAAGATATTTTGATTAAAGCAGGGAATCCAGTGGTGCATTCAGCATATAGCATGTTAAATTCTGACCTCTAGAGACTAAGATGTGATTATGTTTAGATTAAGTTAACAAAGAAAACCATGTCCAGTCTCTTATAGGACTTAATAGTAGGTAATAGTGAGTTGCTAGAAATCTACTCTTGCTTTGGCAGACTATACACACACTGCGGCGCAGAAGAGGGTCTGGCAACTCCACTTAACATTCCGGGATGGGAGAAAAACGTGCTCTGGTTTATTGACACTTCTTTAAACCAATCACAATCGTCATGGCACCAAACTCTGCATAGAGCCATAACCATAGTGCTCATAAATCCATCAGAGTTTAAAATTCCAACAAAGAGAAAGCGGAAAGAAACGGACATACAGCACATGCATCGGAAATTCCTCCGGCACCAAAGCAATCGTGGAACGTCAAGGATACAGACTACCAGAAAACAGACTGCAGGAGAACGGCCTAATCGCAAAAATCCATCAAAATTTACAAACCAACTTCCTGGTTTATATTTGACATACTGCAGTTGTCACAGTAGTGCACATTCATGGTTGTTTTGTGGAATCCTAAATTTAAAGGACAATGCAGGTGCGCTCACTTTAGGTTTAATGACTTCCTTGACTTGTGGCCCTGTTAGACCAAAATGTAATTTTATCTATAATGTTGCAGTTTGAAATCTCACCAATTACTTTGGTGAGAAGAATGTAATCACCGCCAGTAGATCTAATGGCCGGAGCAACAAAACAAACCCCCTTGTTCCTTTGAAACTGTATTTCTGCTTTATGGCAGAAGACAACAGGTTTGAAAATTTAGTCACATTCGAAATAAAAAAAAACTTGTTTACTTTGGAAATTGGAACATTAATCATGCCATTCAAATACAAAGACAGCGGAAAATTGTACAGTCGTTTATCATATCTGTTCCTCTCGGAAAAACAAAGGCAGTTTATGTTTATAGTGTGACTTTGTGACTGAAGACTGCTTTTGATTCATTCACAGCCTCCACTTTCACAACATCCTCATTTTTTCTATTTGGGGATGATGTGGAGATTATGTGAAAGCTGTCAGATGGAATCATATTAGTCACCAGCAAATTTGCCGTTCGGAGCTGTGACTGTGTCGCGGTGACACATACTGTACCACAGAAGCCAGTTTCACGCTGATCTGACATGGCACTTTTCTCATGATCGCGACATATAGAAAATAAACAGAGGAAAACGCAAGACTGGGATTGTGGAAGTAGGTACTGTGATGAAGTTCACACCTTAGTCTGTAATCAACAGCATGACTTGAATTTCAAACACCGTGGTGGGAGTCAACCTGTAATACTGTACACAGAGCTCCCCCCAACATGCAGGGAAAGTTAGTAAATCTTTTGTGGGCAGATGTTGGTGATGCTCTTTACAGATGTTTGTCTTGCTGTTGGTTATACAATTTACTTAAAACTTCCACTGCAATGGTTGGTCAACATGTTATTACAACACTAACACAGACCTTGGATATAGTACATATGTTTTTCTTTAAATCAAGTCAAATAAAAAGCTCAAAACAACAAAAAGTTCAAAGAAGAGCAAAACACAGCTAAGAGAACAGTAAATATTGGATGTATATTAAAACAAACCTCGAAGTCAATGATAATGTCCAGGAAAGGTAGGAACAGGTAACGAGGAAAATCAGGAACAGATCAGGCTAGAGTTCCAGGTACAGATGGCTGGAAAGTAAAGGCATGAGCATTTGGAATGGGATGAGATGGGCTGGTAGGTATGCAGGACTGATGAGGGAAAGGGGAAACGGATGAGCTGGTAGGCAGGGCAGGTTAGGTAATGGGGAAACAGGGTTAATGCGGGGCAGAAGAGGGTGGCTGGATCTGAAATGACAAAGGACTGGGACAGGTGGGAAAGTGTGAGGGCATCTGGTGGATGGATGGAGAATGGCAATGCCGGTGGCTTGGGCAATGTCAACTTCATAAGGTGGTTATACATCACTGTTGTCTTTACAGCTTGTTCTACTGCCTTCAAGTGACCAAAACTTGAATCAATCGATCCTGAAGAAGTGACATCATGATTGTATTATTTTTGTATCTTTTGATTTGATATCCATTTCACTGTAAATACTATTGTCGTTCTGTAAGATTTATTTAGAACCTTTATCCTATCTTAATTGTGTGACTTTAGTTGGGGGGTGTGGGGGGGGGGTTTGCATGTGTCTTTAACGACAAAATAAACATTTTATAGAGAAAGAAGGGGAGAAACCCTGGAAGACTAATCCACAGAAAACAACTTCCCGCGCTGCTGGATGAATCTCACTTCAGAAATCCCCCTAAGCATACATCACCACAACATGTTGATTTACATTTTTAATTGAACTTGTGACAAATTATGTTGCGATAAAGTGTGTTTCAAAGTGTCCTCTTGCCTTCCTATCACAACAAATAAGCAACCACTTTACGGTAATGAGTTTCTCTTTTGAAAACATACTCAATAAATCTGATGTAACATTGCTAATACATAGGGGAGAATTGCACAGTCAGGCTGCCACATGATGCCCACAATGCTTTGCAATTAATTCTCAGGCTGTAGTGCTGTGTCAACAATTATAACAAGAGCCATTCATTTGGTAATAAGCCCTGGGTGCATAACAAATAGGTCTACATCAAAGAGAGAATGTTGTGTTTGACACATGGAGGGGTGGCTCACTGTATCTCAGGACTAATTGTCTCCCATTAGTATGAAAAGCATGACATGATGCAGTTTACGCAGCAAGGCAGCAAGGCGTGGTAGAGCTGTTTACCCATCTGCTGGCTGCTCTATCTTTTTTTTGTTTGCATTTCTTTTCTGTCCATAAGAGGGATCAGTCTATGTTTAGATTTTTAGGATTAAAAAATGCCAAGTCACTTCAAGAATCTGGCAAATAAGAGCAAAGTTGCAGTTGGCGGTCTGACAAAGTAGCATGCATAAAATATATATAAAATTCATAGTTGGCTTTGTATAAACTTGAAATAAGCAAGTCATAAAATATGGATACAGATGATGTACGTGTTACTTACCCTTTAGACAAGTAGGGCTGGGCAATATGGAGAAAATCAAATATCACAATACTTTTGTCCGAATACCTCAATATTAATACCGCAATGATATTGTAGTGTTGAGTATTGGGGCTATTGGTAAAATCAAATAACAGTTACAACAGTCAGGTAAGTTCAGAAAATGGAATTACTTTACTTTAATTCAGCCTGTAAAACCAGTTAAAGACAACATTTATGTGATATTACAATTTTAAAATATTCCAATATTGCAATATTCCAATATTCAAAATCTAAGACAATATCTAGTCTTATATCTCAATATTGTTATAATATCAATAAATTGCCCAGCTCTATTTACAAGTTTATACTGGAGCAGCATCATGACTGTCATCAGAAACAGACAGAAAGGAACTGGGCCACTCGCTTATGAGGCCAAGCAATCCTCCTGACTGAAGTGTCGTTTAGCAAGAGACTGATTCTCCAACACGTTCTCACTTCCATCACGACAAAACCCAACGCTTGGTCATGTGTCTTTGGCGTTTGTTATTGTTATATTTAGATGCACTTGGCAGGGGACTTTTGGCGTCACTTTTTTGACGCCCCGGGGTTAAATGTACGCTTAACTGACATGTGGGACAAAAACGAGACAGTTAGCTTATGGGAAAGATTGTGGACGGGGTTAGAAAATGTACGTTTCCGTCACGCGGGACAATAATGGGACATGAACCCATGTCTCCTGGGTAAAAGTCCTGCGTTGTTTGAACCCTCCCCCACCCCAACCAACCTCCTTATGTATCATTCAAACTACTCGGTACCATTGTCGCTCTTAATAATACGTCATCTTACACCGCCGCAGTCCAAAGGGGGATTTTTGTATCCGATGCTGAGAGCCAGTCACCAACTGACAAGTTGGGAGTGAGAACGGGTTGGAATCTATCCCCCCTGCAGCTCAGCCTGACCTTTGACCTCCCTGTGAGGATTCTTGTTCTTGTTCTTTCTCTTGTCATGAGGATCAACAGAATGCCAAGTCCATAATGCTTTCATACAAAACATGGAATGTAGCCAAGGTTGATACGTTTTTAAAATATATGTTACTAAATCAAATGTGACAAGCTAAGAGGACAAGGACAGGACAGTACAGGAACACTGACCAATCAAAAGACACAGTCCAGTGTCCATAAGAAGTATGTTCATACGGGACCAATCCTAAGCTCGCAATTTACAGCCAGAATGTAGTAATGTCAGTGGTGAGCAACATTGTGGTTATCGGGTTAGTGAATGGGCGTAGGGCACATGGTAACTACATTACCCACAATGCAAATTAGCCACTGACAGTTAGGTCAGGGATTTGGTTGTGTAATGCTACTAGCGGCTAATTTAGCCTGGAGCTGCTAGCCTCAAGCAGAGATAAAGAGCGGGCTATAGAGGTCTGGTAAACTCACTTCGTTCACCCCCAGATTTTTTTTTTTTGTCGTTTTGAAACTTGTAGTCTTCTCCCCCAACCAACGCTGACTCAGGTGACATCACTTGAGGCAATTTATTAGCTTTAGCACAGCTCTGTGGAGCAACAAAAGGATTAAGACAAGATGAGTAAAGTGTGTGTCTTTCCCCGTTAACTACACTGTAATTGCCATGTGCGCATATTGTCAAACCAATGTATTGTAAAAATGTTGGCTTTAAACGTCTTAAAACGCTGACATACATAATCTGGGGTTTTGTAACCTTGAAAACAGAGTCTTTTCTGGTGACAGGAGAGAAGTTGTGAGCATAAATAGAATCGCCACACATTTGAACATGTATGTGCATTCATGGGAAATTAATCTTTTATAACACTCTATAGGCCAATAGGTTGTATATATTTGTGCAGAGCTGATCGATAGTTTCTCATTAATACTAGTCATTAGAAAGTACTCTCTCTAAGCAAATCCCCTGCAGTCTGAAAAGTTTTGCTAATATTTACAACACCGGCAGGCAGCTAGCACTTGAACTCTAAGATTTTGTATCCACAGTGGAACATTAACATGCATAAATAGTGTGTGTCTTCTTCCACTTTGGAAGTCATGAAAATCTTTGTGGCTCATAAACATGAATGACTTTGAATAAATATGTATTATCCCCTGGAGCACAGTTGCTGGAGTATATTCATTTGGCATAGTTGATTGCCTTTTTTCATAACCTTCGCTACCCTCATGTGGGTGTTTTACTGCAAATAATTAAACTATGACAAATATATACCTCAAGCAATGCAAAAAAAAAAAAAAAACATATGCGATCATCCCCCATCAGCACTAGCTCTCAAGAATCTTCTTGAAGATTTCACATCAAAGGCAAGAAATTATATTAATGTTGCTCTGTTTTTCCTTTACCAACATTTTTAGCATCCCACTAGAATTTAGTAGTCACTAATAAGATCTAATGTGTTAAAAAAAAAAAAAGTACGCTATTTACAGGCTCATGTCCTTCAGTAAATTGTCCTCTACAGTATCATGTCCACCTCATTCTCAGTTCTGGGTTGTTTAACATTATCTGATAGACCTGAAGGCATTCTTAATAATCTTGTGTGAGTGAAAACATTACTTGTAATCTTGTATGGAGGATCTCTAGGATAGTATCTGCAGGAATATTTTATTAAGAAAATGTGCCCGTTGCAAAAGAGCAGTGTGCAGTCAATTGAGAAAGTGGTTAAAAGAACTCTGTGTGACCTCTTGATGACGGTTACTGTTGCCCTTATATGGCACAAAAGTGAATTGTTTAAAGGTTACGAGAACATGAAGAGGAAGTTGCTCCAGACACAGGACCCAACCCTGGCGCAGGGTGGATGAAGATGGCAGTTTCTTCAACTGGATAAGCAGGCGGAATGCCTCGTGACACCGCCTTGTTTAGAGGAAATGAAGTGTCAGGGAAAGCTCAGAACGCGGCTCACAATCTGACAGAGACCAGAGCTCTGGGACTTTTTTCTAAAGCTAGGGATATTAAGAATCTGTTTTGTGAACCCACACATGTTATAACTTTAATGCTGGACTCAGTAAAAGTCTGATAAATTGTATCTATCGTCTCAGATTTGATCCTTGAGTTTTGGCATCCATAAACAGACGTGTGGGAATTAGAGTAATTGGAGTCAAATATTCTGGCCTTCTGGCCTATGTCTATTGGACCGCAAAATTCCCATTTCTACACATCTCACAATTTTTATCTCCTCCTTCCCATCACAAGCATCCCGTCTCACTTTTATGTTCAAACTTGCACAAAGACCCACTTCTATATGAAAAAAAGAGCTTAGCAAACCCTGGCAAAATAAGAGGCAAACTTTTATGAAAGTGCACTGCAGATGAGCCTGACATGAATAAATGAACAGGTTTGAACTGAGTTCGTTTTGGATCCAGAGTTATTCCACAGTATGAATTTAACAGGCCGCAGTTGCAGCATCAAACAGGGTCATGGCTAATTACTATTCACTTTGACTAGAGCTAAATAATAAATAAGCAAAACGCTTATATAACCGAGTGCAGGCGACGATACTGTACCAAGCAGCTCCATCAATAACACAAAAAAGGCTCCTGCTCTTTAATGAAACAAATTCTTAATATCCTTAAAAAGCAAGAGGGGAATAATTAGCATCATCTCTCCAAGACATACAGTAGGACGTTGAACAATAAAGTGTACTCAGTGTGCAATGCAATTTCCATTTCAACTAAACTGCTTGAGGATTTCACTTTGTAACTTAATATACAAATTGTCTGTCTACTTCTGTCCTCCTCACCTTGAACACAAACACACACACACACATAAACACACTTACACACACACACACTGAAGCACAATGGGTGTTTGGTGCCACTGTGTCTCGGTGGGATAATCGCTGCCATCTGAACACCCACCACAGCAGGAAAGACAGGCAGAATACCAATGTGTACCAAGGTTCTGTGAGCCTTTTTTACTGGGCTTATTATGAGAAGTTTTGTACACAAAATGTGCATTCTCCTCTGGATAATAAACCTTTCCTCTTCCAAATTGTGAAGGCTTGAATACACAAATTGTTTTCTCTTTTTAGATGACACTACTTTCATTTTCTACAAGCCAAGCTGGATAATTAGGGACATAACTTATATCATTGTTTTATGCTGCACTGAAACAAAAAAGAGGGTTTTTGAAGATAACAAGGTTCAAGGTGCACTGAGCCAATTCTTTTTTTTATTTAAACCCTCTTTTTATTGAGAAATATAGATTATAAACAGCAACACATCAGGAAAGGTTCCATGAGTTTTTATTTTTCTTACACACAAAACACTGTAGCGTACTTCAATTTACAGTTTTTCATGCATTCATTGTAAAATACAAAACAATTAAACACAACATAAGATAAAAAAGCCAAACTACTACTACTTTACTATTTACAGTACTATATTAGCTATATTTTGATTTGTTTTAAAGTAGTGCTTTGACTACTGTGATTTCAACTGCAATACTTTGACTACTGTGATTTTGGCATGTTGACAAGCTTGTAATGTAAACTTTACAGCATTCTACTGTAAAAATCACAACTGTTTAAAACAAAACAAAAATGTTAAATGTAGTGTTACTGTGAAATCTAAAGTAAATAACTGTAGATTCCACAGCCATTATTTACAGTGCATTTATTAATTGGTTTTCCTCACCTTCATACATGCATTTGGAGACAATGATCCTACCATGCATTGGTTGGATGATTTATGTATGTATTTATGTATGTATGTATGCATATATGCAAGTGTATGCATGCATATGCAAACACACTGTATGTATGCATATATGTAGAAAGTCATCTGGGTAAGTGTATATGTTCTTTAGTTGTTTTTTTTTTTGGTGTAATTTGTAATTTCTGTCTTGTCTTGTCATTTTTTGCCTTGAACATTTGTTTGTTTGTTACTCTTAAAAATGTGAAGGGGGGGGGGGGGGCTGATATAAGCTGAAGCTTCTGACCCTACTCTTTGGTTATGACCAATACATTTATTCTCTCATTAATTCCTTCATTCATGCATTATGAACACCAACAAGAACTAACAAACAGCATACTACACTAGTTCTTACATTATAAGCTATGATGTGGACTAGGTTTGTGGTGCTGAAAACGAATTACAGGAACAGCTTGGCTTGTATTAGAATATCAATTCCAATCTTGTGTCTATTTTGCTGTAATTATGGCGCTAAGGCCCGGGGGTGGTTAGCTTTGCATAAAGACTGAAAGAAGTGGGATACAGCTAGCCTGGCTCTCTCCAAATTTACCAAAATTCCACATCAGACCCTCATAAGATTACCAGTCAAATGAAAACATTTGTTTGGCAATGTCACCCTTCTTCCGGTCATTATGCTAAGCTAAGCTTATCGCCTCATGATCACTTAAAAGTTGATAAGGAGATTTACCAAATATTTCATCAACATTTTAAGATGTTAGGGAAATTTCTTTTTTAATTTCATTGACCATTTTCAATTTCCTTTACCAGGTCGCCCCAACCAGTGCAGAATTTAAAAACTAGTTAATAGTGATGAAGTTGTAATGCTGAATAGCACACAAGCCAATTCAAATAAACACATGGCGAGAAGCTGGGAAATTTCAGCAGCAATATTTATAATAAAACAGTAAAGTAACAGTGGCAACCACTCACTGTGCCATACAATGTTTTTGTTTGGCTCTTTGTCACCTTTAGTGCAAAAAGCATTAAATGAATTTCACGGAGCTCTACCGTCAGTTGTGGGTGGCAATCTCATTTTTGTTTTGCTTTTGATTATTCACTAACTAACGAGTCATTCTTCTGTTTGTTCCAAAGATTTCACAGTTTCTGCTGAAGCATCCCTTCCTCTGCACAATGACCTTTAAATCAACAAATGTAACAACTCTAATGAACTGTGGGTTTAATCACTCTTTTGTTAGGAAAAGCAGCCATAGAATTGGATGTTTAATTATTAAAATGTTTGGGTAGATCACTTTAAAAAAACAAGAGAGGGTATTTGTCTTTGCTGCTTATATAAAAAAAAAAAATAATCAAACGCTTCAATAATGTATGCAAACTATAGGTCATGATAATTGCTGGCATTGATTATTGATCCAAATTCCATCTTTCTCGCTGTTCTTCAAATGCCTCCTGATCCTGCATATGTCCTTTATAATCAGTTCATCATCTGCCCTCCTCAAGCTGGACGGCAGGGATCACTGCTCTATGAGCTACAGACCTCTAAACCCGTCCAGTAATCCATTTTCCCCGGTTGTGGGCACGCATGCAAGGTTGTATTTAGCAGCAACAGAGCAGTAAAGTCTGAGGTGGTATCTAGAGATGATATCTGACTACCACACATACCTCTTGGAAGTCACCTTGCACAGATGGTCAGGCTGTGCTGAGCTATGTCACTCTTTACCTGTGGGCATCCAGGCAACGACAAGACACCTTTAAAAGTGTACACACACCATCCACAGACCCACTCACATCAATACTGTACAGTAAATACAAAATCATACACTACCTGGCTAAAATAATGTGGACACTGGCGTCCAACCAGATTGTGGAACCTGGTTGCAGAGATTAACTCCCATTCAGTCTCAAAATAATAAGTGAGATCAGCCACCGATGTTGAACGCTAACAACAAATTCTGATGATTTTCGACTGTTTTTCTTTTTCTTTTTTTAACTAATCCCATGAAAAGACCAAAAACAGCAATGCACTATTGTGTATTGAAAGCCTAAAAGTAATCCTCTGTGCAAAAGAACTACATTTTGTTTGCCCAAGAAGCATTGAACATACATAATTGAGCCAGGAATACTGTACTCACTGGAGCTTCAAATGTGTATTACTCCACCGCTAAAAATAGTCCCCATCAAATTCACTATTTACTCCTGTTTCAGTAGCTTTTCCAAAACACTTCAGGGCCCAGCTTTTATTTTTAAAGAAAGAATATATTTCTGCCATGTTTTTAAAGATTTACATCTTCAGGGCTTGTGGCATAGACCCAGACAGACAGGGAAAGTGAGAAAGTATTGATAATTGGACACGCACATCATCGGTAATGATTTTTTTGAATGGGTTGTGTTGACAATACCAAATCAATGGAATATCGCCAGCCTAATCTAAGGCCCCCAACCCAACTACTAAGCAATATCATGTCTACCAGCCACTGTTTGCATATTTGACAGTTTGACATTATTTGTATTATTTAAAAAAATCTCTGGAGTATCTAGTGATTCACAAGAAGTGTATGGACATCATTTTGGGTAGAAAAAACTTGTTTTTTTTGCTTTTCTATCCTGAAGCAGGATGTGTACCTACAAGAACTGTGACCATAATGTTGGCAGCCCACTATTAATTATGCTGTAGCAGTAAAAACTAAGGAGCTTTGCCCAAACTATGAAAAACAGCCCCAACCAGGAGTACACAAACAGATAACGATGTCCATATGCTTTTGCCAAAATAGTGAATACCGTAACAAGTATACAAATCAGTGGAAATAAACTGTACGCAGGCCATCTTTCACACACACACATACACAAACACACACAAGGAATAGACTCCCCCCCCCCGTATAAACTGTTGCTTGTTTGTCACTGTGTTTTAAAAAAAGCCTCTTCTGGCTCTACAGACACCTGTTGCTCATCTCTTCTCTACAGTAAAAGGTTGCCAAAAATAATGTGACATGTACATGAGTTCACATGCATTAGTACCGGTAGCACTATGTCACGTTCATTTTGAGCACACAAAGGACAAACTAATGAATGTTCTAGGAAAAAAAAGATCAACTGAACATGGGAATCTCTTTTCATTTGCAAATACTAGATTTAACTCCAATATCCCGCAAATAATTAATTTGGCACAGGACCGAGGATTGAATCTGGCAAGAAATAAATTAAGGAAACTAGGAGGAAATGAAAAAAAGAAGACCAGGTCATCTTTTTGTATGCTGTAGTAACGACAAATAAGAGACAAGATGAGGTGTGGCATTCGCATTTCCTATTTATGGGCCCTGTGTCGGGATAATTAGAGTCTGGAAAAATCTCAGAATGTGGCTGTGAATATGGAAAAAGCTTTGTTTTACCCCCCCTGACCTTCATTTCACTCCTTAGCACATTGAGACATGTTGTTACACTAAAATATGACCATTAGGCCTCCTGCAGTAAGGGGAAATGATGTCATCTCCCTAACTCCCTCAGAAAGCTCCAACTCCTCACGTTGTCTTTGCAATGATCTGAGTTTAAATGATGTCCTAAGATTTTAACTTGAGCAGCATCCTTGGATGTGATTTGACGGGAAAACACAAAATAACATGGATCTATTTTGGTAATGGGGTGAAATGCCCCCAGCAATGTCACATCGACAGCTTGTTTGTTGCATATGTGTCCTCATTTATCACTGTACGCTGATTATGTGATTTTGTCTTCTCTTCTCCTGCATCAATGCAGGTTCACTGTGCACACATGGAGGAGAGGGATGTTGTTTGAGAAGCCAGAATGCAAGTGGGGTGGGGGTGTGTATAATTATCTGCTTCAGTGCATTAGCCTTTGGAAACTGAGACACGGGGAGAGAGAAGCGAGGGGAGAGATAAAGTGGCGAGTGTAATGTGGAAGATTGAGCAGGGAAGAAGAAGGAGAGAGAAAGAAGAGGAGCAGCAGCGGGAGAGCCAGAGAGACTGGGGAGTAGTAAAGTGAAGCGGCAGATATTTCATTTCAAACTAAACTACATTAGTGTGCATGAAATACTTTTGGCCAGTCTGGAGAATGTGCGACCATAACTATATCATGTCACTCAAGGACGGGAGCTTGCAGAAATTTCCTGCTCACATATGCCAATGGAGGAAGGATGTGACTTGTGCCCTTGCAGTAATTTTACCTTTGTGTTCTGCTAACTTTACTTCTTCATTGTTTGCGGTGATATACAGTATATATAAATATGGGTTATGCATTTACACATTCATATTATTTCTATCTGCCAATATGTCATTCCCAGGCAAAGAAATGTACAGTAAGTCATCCTATACAGTGATGTGTTTTTATTTTGGGTCAGTTAGACTATAGTATAGTGGTTTAACTCCCTGATAGACCTTATAGACCTCCAACAGAAGTAGTGAAAAGTGTGTTCATTGATGTTTACAGTATGTCAAAAACTGTACCTCCTCTCGCGGGCGCCCATAAGTGGAAGCCGCTATATAAAAAGACAACAAATGAAAAACACTATGGTAAGGAAGTCAGTGAGTTTTAATAATAGTTCAAATTAAAAAATTAAAATCAACAGTTAACTGACCGACTATTTCTGTTTGTTGTATTATCTGAGAAAGGGGCTGGGAAAATAAGATGTTCTCATGGACATTTGAAAGACCATATCGCAAATGAGTTGTGATTCAATTCTAATATTTGTCAGTGTCCATGAGTGGAATGAAAGGAAGTATTTCCACCACTCAAGGTTCCTGCCCAGACAGAACATCAGGGTTAGCTGCTTGTTAACAACACAACGTCTTGCATGCTTAACTTTGCAGAGAGGATGACAGAACGGCGTATTCTTAATCCAACACAAACACAGCCAGAGCACATGTAGCCAATCACAGCAACTTTCTTGCTAGCTCCGAGCACATAAAAGAGACAAATCAATAAAAATAAAAAATCCTTGCAAAATTGTTTTCTGATTCATATCACCCAGCCGATGGAGCAGGCGGCGTTGGTCCCCAAATAATAGTTTTGTCCATTTGCATCATGTTGATGGACAGTGGGCGTCAGCAGTGACGTCAGGCGCTAATGAACTGTCCAATCAAAGCAACATGTGATTGTTATTCAGCGTCCATGTAGCCACTGTGGAGCCGCTCTGGAAGGCAGTTACAGCGCGTAGCCTGCAGCTAAAGATAACACCATTCAACACAGATGAAATGAGGTTTGGGGGGGAAAAGAAGAGTGAAAATCCAAATGGCCTGGAGATAAAACTGTGCACTCGTTGTTCACAGAAATGGCTCTCACAGCAATGAGGAAAAAAAGAAGATAAAGACGGAAAGGAAAAGACCTAACAATGCAGAGGCGCCGTAATCAGTGTTGTTACCTGCAAATGTAGCTGTGCAACAGGTTATATATATCCCCAATAAGATAAATAATGCAGCTATTTGTCAATGGTTTAGCCCTGGAGTACTACTCAGTATCTGCTCAGAGAATTCTTAGGAGGGAGGGGGGCCAAAATAGGCCAAACACGAGCAAATACAAATAAATGTCACACAGGTAAATCTTTGTAAAAACAAACACATACATATGCAAACAGACACAATGCTAAATAATTAAAATGAAGATGGAATCCTTTGAAAGCACATAAATGGAGAAAAAGGTAGAAAGACAATCTAATACCAAAACACTTCAGAATCCTCGAAGTGCATTATTAAAGTTACATTACTGCTTTAGGGTAGTTTTCATTGTACTGGGATGCCGCATGTAAAGAGTTAGCCAGATGAAATGTAATCATTCCAGCAGCTGTCACTCATCCTGACTCTAGCATGTGATCGAAAAAATATCAAACAGAGAGATAAATATAGAGGGGCATCCATCCTCCGGGACTCTGAGGCTTAAACAAGAGTTCCAGTTAATGCTTGATTCCCTCCAGGGTCGCCTCGGGAGCAATACTTCCAGACAATTTCAACAGATGCACAGACAGCTGTCAGATATATTTGTGGGCGAGGATACTCTTTTATTGTTGCAGTTGTAGTCCCCCAATGATACACACCTGCTTTATTTATTTTGTTATATTTTTCACATGATCTCATTTCTCGTTCTCCCAGGTTGATGAGCTACATTCATCTCTTTTATGAAATATGTCTTTGAAGTCAAAAAGACGAATAGTACTAAAAAAATGGTTTTCTTTCATCAGAAGCAATGCTCACACAATATTGTGCTTATGTCACAAAATTGCAATATGCTTTATGTCTGTTATGTTTTGTATTAGTTAACTTTATTATGAAGGACTTATACAACACACACACATATACACGTATATCCTAATGCAATACACATTTTATATAGAATTAGTCTGCCACTTTTATAAAAATATTATTACTATTCCACAGTATCCGAATTTTGGATACTCATCATGGAAACAATAGCTCATGTGACAAGGGCTGGGAAAATTGGAAGAACAGTCAGCAAAGTGACAGAACTTTGATCCAATGGAAATCACCATTGTCAGATTGACAGCAGTCAAGCCCAATGTTGTTGTTTTTTTTGGGAGGGGGGGGGCAATCATATTTCAGAGAGGGCCGGTGCCACTCCGTGCCCCACTTCTATCCCGACCCTGTGCGAGACCTAAGCACATGGTGCTGCTATAACCATTTTGAAATAAAAATAAAACATGTAAACTTGCTCGAAATGACCAAAAGATGGAAATCAGACTTTTTAACACCTCACACGGAAGGCAGTACTGTAGTTCAGTTCAACAACAACACCTGTGACCTTTCTGTGGCAGCCTGGCCAGCTGGGAAAAGGCCGGGAAAACACAATTAGCTGTCACAAGACCTCCTCATTCTTACACAGACATATACACCCTCTCAGATGCATGACTTTGGCCTCCTGTCTGTTTATCTGTGCTCCACTCAGGAAACATCCTCACCTTCAGCACTGATCTGCTACATGTGCACGCAGGCGGTAATCATGCATGTCATTACCCTGTGTGGAGTTTTATCTGCCTGTGGTTCTCTTTTCCTCGTAGGAAGGAGAAAGCCCGATCCCCTGTGGGCTGCAGTGTGTGTTCAGAGGAAGAACATGCATTTTTAAAACTCAACCCTGAGCACACTGCTGCCCTGTTCTTTTCCTGGTGATTAGCCGAGGATGTGGGGCATAATCAGGGCCGGGGGACAAAACTACAGAAAAGGAAAGCAAGAAAATAACGGAAGCATGGTGGTGTTTTAAAAGGATTTCTTTTGAACATTTTTAAACAGCATGTGGAGCAGGGGGACATGGATTTGGAGGCCTTGCGGCAACACCTTTGGCCACCGACTCAGTACTGGGGGGGAGGAAAACCTGTTGGCCTACAAATAAGGGACACTGACTACACCGCGGCAGAGTTGGATTCACGTTGGGATTTTACTTTTACACAGGCAGAAAATCAAATTATTAAAATGTTATTGGAATAAATCACAGCCTTGGACTCATTTGCACTTGCACATGTGCAAATGTGCACACAAAACCTAATAGTATGTTTAACCTTAACTGTGCAGAATGGTGTGTGATGTGTGAGGTTTAAATGCATCTGCTGAGGGGGGAAACTTTGTGCATATATACAAAATGCACGTATACTAACAATGAACATTAAATAAAATAAGAGGCACCTTGTTTGTTATGTATTGTGTTTTTAAATCAGGGAGAAGGAGTCAATGAACTTTACATTTATCTAATTATTCGAACTACTACTAAACACAAAGCAGTATTTTTTAAGAATGAATTCTTGTTATGGGGTTTGTATGATATCATACAAAAATGTATGCGGACCGAAACTTAAGATATCTTGTGAAACTAGGAGACTGCTGGCTGGTCCCGTGACGCTGGGTGGTCATGTGAAGTTCCATGATGCCGAGCGGAAGTTGCTAGTTGTTTAAGCCACTACGGAGCTTTGTGTGGCAGGCTACTGACCTCCGTCACAGCTTGGTGGTATCAGCGGCAGTTAGTAGATGTGTTTAGCCCCTGCAGAGCTCTGCAATGCCGGCTATGGTGCTTTGCGTGGTACTCTGCGTGGTACTCTGCGTGGTAAGCCAAATGGTGCTCAGACTCAGTGTCAGGAAGTATCATTTCACGGCACTGCACACATACCATAATGCAAGGTAGCAATGGAGTTTTTCACACTATCGTCATGGCTGAGCCGGCAAAAAAGAAGCAGAAAGCTAGGAAAGTGTTCTCGGAGGAAAAGATAAAGAAGAAACGGCAGACCGACAGAGCGAGGAGCCAGACATAAGTTAACAAGCAAATAGTAAGAAAACAGAGAATGAAGAAGAAATGGCCAGATCTGCGTAGTGCCCCTTTAATGCCCACCCATAGACAAAAACAGTTTAGAAGCTCATGTAGTGTTTCTGAAAGTCAGATACACTGGGACTTCCTGTAATCACTTCCAGTTATCTGAGGGAGACAAATCATTTGAAATAGAAAATGTAAAAGCAGTCCATGTGAAAGTAACACTGTTGTCCTGTAAATTTCGCCAGGGACATTTTAAAACCCACTGGTTTTAAATAAAGTGTCTGTTGATCATAATATGACGCATGCATTGTGATGTATTGCTGTACAGTGATTTTACAATGAATCTTGAAAGCTTGAAAACACAGTAGGGAATTAATTACGTCTGCACTGAACCGCATCGCAATGAGAAATGTACCTGTCTCCGTATGGGCCGATGACAAAAATTGCCTCTCAGGTCAATCCGTATTGTTTCATCAAATGCACGTTTGAACAAACAGAGTTCATTTATCCTGCGACCAAGACAAGCCAAGCTTCTTTTTTTTTACTTACAGAGATGCAGCCCTCTCAGTACTCTCAGTCAATATTGATTTGATCAAATGTGTTATGCTTCTGCCGCTTTGATTAATCTTTGCCACCTTTTTCCTGGTCCCTGTCTGCCGCCCACTAGCAGCCTGGCGTCCCTAAGAGGCGGACCGACTGACAGCAGCATAAGTCACAGCGCTGCATTAAAAACACATTAGGCCAGCGGAAGGAATTAAGGTTGCACTTACCTGACGGAGAGTACCTGCTCCGGAATGAGCTGAGCGCCGGTCGCCCTCATGCATCACCATCGCCTTTCTGACAATGTTGTGACTTATGGACTCACTGAATGCACTCCCAAGCACTTTTAGGGAGTCTAGGCAATGTGAATATATAGAATTTATGAGGTCTCAAAGGATCGCTGCACTTTCTTTTTTGTCCTGCCTTTTCTACTCTTCCACACAGTCATAGAAGAGGCAGCATGAAAGAAAGAAAAGGGCAGAGAATAGGAGGAGTAGAATCAGAGTCCATAATGAGAAAGAGATGGTTGGCTGTTCTGAATCAGGGATGGATTACTAAACGGGCCTACAGGGTACGGGCCCAGGGGCCCCTAGACTGAACATTTGTGTCACAATCAAACCACAAAGTGAGGCAAAACAATCCAAAAGAGACAAAATGATTTCAAAGCGGGGACACAAAACAATCTCAGGGTCATGTAATATGACAACAAAGGGACGCAGAATGCCCACTAAGACACAGAAAACAATGACATGTCTGGGTGTCTTAGTCCTATGTGGGGCTTTTATATGTTTGTCCATAATTGTAGGCTATTTGGAGTTACAAATAGAAGCTATTATTTTTAGAATATTAAATATTAATTTCTTCAGGTTGCTAATTTGGCATTCATTCATTATCCTGGATAAACAATGTGCAGTTTCTTACTGTCAAGAAGCAGGGCTTTAAATTTGAATGTTTTAAATAATTTCACAAAAGTTTCTAACAGATGCAGAGGCTGCCAAAGACAGAGAAAAGAAGAGCAGATAGAAAGAGAGAGGGCACATGTCGGGTGAACCTCCTCTTGAGCAGTAATTTCATTTCATGTGGCTCACAGTGCTCCGCCGTGCAGAGGGAAGGTTGTAATGGCAGCCATCTACCATCCATTATTACACTCCTGGAGAGCAGCGTGATGCGTTCAGGGTGGATGATCACATCTCCACCACACTTGGCTTCAGTAAATATCTGCCTCTGTTATTCATTAGTCACAGACCACAAGATAAATGGTACATTCAGGTTGGCAAGGCTGATCACAGCCGTTGTGCTTACATGTCAGAGGTATGTGCAAACAGATTGAGGTGGCGCGGGGGTTAAGCTGTTAACATGAACCTTTGACACCATGAGATAGAGTGTCCCTGTAGCCCTGAATAAACTAATTTAAAGAATACATTTCTTTGCCTTTTTGAATGCTCAAAGGTACTCCACACAAGGAACAGAAATAATGATGGAATGGCGAAGATGGAAAAGAGAGACTGTCCTGACTGGGTGAACAACAGCATTGATCATTTGTTCAAATCACTTAAAAAAAGTGCCGTCCATGTTCCTGCTAGGTGACCTCTTTCACAAATGAAAATCAGACAATTTCCAGTGTTAATTGCGCTGTATCTTGTGGAAATGTGATAGAATTTTGAATTTTAATAACAGAAAATAAAACACTGAAAAAACTGGAGAAAATAAAACTGAAGAGTTTAGAGTTTAGTGTTTCTCCCCAGTACATTTAGTATTTGTTCATTGTTTTTTTCTCTCCATGTCACCTCCGGGGCTCCGTAACAACACACAGGATTAGTGAGCTCCAGGCACAATACTAAAAACTGACCTGTCGGTTGTGTGTAGAGGTGTGTCTGGTTATTCTGTCTCCGGGTGTCATTTGCACGTGATTTGAAGGAGGTAAACACTGTGGTTGTTCGCACGAAACGGCACCGCACCATGAAGGCACTTCTCAAATCAGGGGCTGCAGATGTATCAACATATGTGTCCTGCTGCCTGAAGATTGCTTCAGGGATTTAATGAACTGCACGAGAAGCTTTCCATACAGCCTAAAGTTACTGCATGTGGACAACAGATGCCGCATTAATCACACTTATTCACAGATAAAAACAGACTTACTTAAACACATCAAGAGTTATTTTGTCATGCCGATGTATTTTCTTGCATCTATAATATGATGTAAAGGTTATATGGTAGAATCACACAAAAAACACTGGCCTTTATCAGTAGCCATGGGGATAGTTAAATATTTGATGATGTTTTTTGTTTTTTTTACCAAAGTGATATGCCCAGTAAACACAGTTCACATAGCGTTCTGTGGATCCAGACTAATTGCATTGTTTTTTCATGGCCACTGCTGTGGAGTTTTTACACATTCTTTAACACTAGAAGTGCCGGGATTCCTACTAGAATTGTTGTGAGCGATCAATTTGAACACCAGCTCCAAACTCCATAATCTCTCATGAGAAATGCCTAAATGCAATATTATAATGCCTGTTTTGTATTAGGATATCTTCACAAAAATGAAATAACACTAAAATGTCAAATTTAACGAGTTTGATTATACATTTGAGTAGCATAGGCCTAATAGACTACAGTAGCTTACGTTTTTCAATAATTCATATCATGGCATAGTAAACCACAATTATTTCATAGGCTACATTCATATCGGAAAAATATGGTATGGAAAGTCATTCTACATAATTCATAACAGGCAATAACTCCTATAAGTATCGTATTTGAACATTTATTACCTGACCTAACCTGGCACT
Source organism: Etheostoma cragini (assembly GCF_013103735.1). NCBI lineage: Eukaryota > Metazoa > Chordata > Actinopteri > Perciformes > Percidae > Etheostoma > Etheostoma cragini. Next base: position 3,949,764 of record NC_048415.1, read on the forward strand.
GCCTCTGTTTCGGTGTCTGCTGCTCGGATCGTGCTCTGCTGCCCTTTTTTACTCCTTAAACTCCGCTCTCAGCTCCTCTGCCAATTGGTTCATGAACTTCCTCCAGACAACTTTGCTGCTGGTGCACTCCTTGGAGAGGATGTGTTTACAGAGCGAGCGCCCGGCGCTTGCCTTCTGATTCAGAACAGAGTCCATCCACGCCGTATTTATAGTGGTAGCCTACGTTAACGACTCTGGCTTTGCCTTTGGCCTGTTGGTGTTGCCCTGGTGATGCCCACACTTGTTACTCAACTTATCAAGTTTCTCTGATAGAGATGGTGATAGTTACTGAGTAACCAATATGCATCTTCAACTGAAAGATTAAAAACAATACCGCAAAAATCAATACGGTTAACGTGACCGTGAATGGCCAAAATAGGTAAAAGTGATTGCATTTTCTTTGCCTTTTGTGTAATGTGTATAAAAAAAAATAATGAAAATATAGACTCTTTTAGGATAATTCAGGTACCAGCAGGATTGTATTTTTTACAATTAATACAGATAGAAAGTTATTACACGTACAGTATAAATTTCACCAAACTCAAAATGGTTGTCATGGCTGTTGTAGTGTTAAGTGCTCACTTTATGCTTTTTGGCTTTTTCCCTTTCCTTAATTGTGTTATATATCTTTTTTGTTTATGTTATAGGTTTACAAAGTTAAAAAGCCCAAAGTCCACCTCAAAGGGACTAACTGACCATCTCAAACAACAAAACACTGTTCACAAAACAGCTCTGTTGTAGTCCAGCCTTTAATTCGCTTTTTATTAGGAGCTGCAGCAATGTGCAGTACAACAAAAATATGGTGTTTTTAAAATTTAAACCACATAAACCTATTCTGATATGACTTCTACACTACAAACCTGAAAATGAGAATAATATCAGCACTCTAAAGCCTTGAGAACTACAAACACATTCTCATTCATTTCCAATGTATTGGGGAGGCAGCACAACTTTCGGAGGATATCTATGTGTTATGGGGCTAGCCCATGCCTTCATTTAAACTGAGGGTAGCATGTGGTATCATGCTAAGCTAACCTTAGTATGTGTATTTGGTTTGATATTAGTTTGTGATGATAATTTCAATAGTTAGTATATAGTTTTCATGTTTTGTTTTGTTTTCTATTTTTTTTCAACATGTCATCCTTGCAATTCTGCAGTTCCTTGTTACTGCTGAGGAAATAAATCAAAGCACCAGGTGAAGAACTCCCGAGCCCATTCCTCCTTCTTCCACTATGGGGCTAAACATTACACTGTGTTTCTGTTGTGATTTGGGTTAACTGACCCTTGAAGAGGGGATTCTCAGTGCTAACTCACAAAGTCAATGTTTTACACACCATAATTTAGTGTAAGTACTGACTGCAATTACACTGCTCGTCAAAACCTCTGCAACAATTTAGGGCTGAAGCTTGGTTAAGCAAACCTTCAGTCATAATGCAGTTGATGAGCTGCGCCATCACAGTTGGACCCAATAAGCATTCAGGCCCAGGCAACGGGACGCGTTACAGATTTCCCGTGTCCATTAGGAGGTATTGACTTTGTCTCTCTGAGTGCTGTAAGCTGTGATTGCAAATGACACATTGTTACATGGGCTTTGTTCTAAGATGCCAAGCACAATTCTGCCGCTTGCTATTTATTCCTCACAACAAACAGACCATGTAATTAAGAGACTACTTAATCCAGCCAAAACCTGATACATCCACTAGATGAGCAACAAAATAAGCCCTGCACCGATCTCTCTCCTACTCCTCCTGTTTATCTCAAACACACCACACATACACACATGATCCCACCTGCAAACACCCAGTTTGCCCATTAAGGAATTGCTTCATTATACTAAACAAATATACAAGCCTTTTGGGAAATTCTACATTTGCAAAAAGTCAACTGCTATGGCAACATTCCTTGTCTGACTGTGTGAGAGTGTGTATGCTGGGCTCAAACACTGGCTGAGACTGCATTGTAGTATGCAAATCAAAAGGAATCCCTCACATACAGATGTAGCTATTGTATGTAAGTCCTGTTTTGTACAGTGTGTATGTGTGTGCATGTGTGTGCGTGTGTGTATGTGTGTGTGTGTGCGTGTGCGTGTGTGTGTGTGTGAGCGTGTGCGCACTGTGGGCGAAGATAAACCAGAGCTGAACTTCCACGCTCCCAGAGAATTTTTGTATTAGGAAGCCGAAAAAAAAATCTAATTTTATTCCTGTTTCCAGGCAGATTTCCTGGGAGTCTCTGGAAATATATTGAATTTTACAATATTCATTCAATATTTCTTCAACCGGGGAATGAGAATGAGGTTGATGTTGATGGTAAATTAGTGCTGGATTGTACTGAGCTGCATTTCTTTCTGATTTGACCTCTCACCAATCCCCCCCCATCCCCATTTCTATCTTTCTAATCAGAGCTGTGGCTTGTACTGTACATGTTCACATATTCCTGCCATGACCCGTCGGTGTATTAACTGATACGAACAGATTGATTTTCTGCCAGTAACTGTAGCCTCGGCAGGCTGAGACCTTGCCTATGATGAATGGGTTTCATAGTTATCGGAATTAATGAGTCGATGTGATGATCAATGCCAAAACTCAACAAGGTCATTCCTGCTGAAGATAAAGCATTATATGCAGATTCATCCCAAAAGCTCACACAGTGTGGTCCATCTGATGGGTAAAACTCTACTCTGCGTAAAAAGTTTGGAATAGTGGAAAGTATGTTAATTTATATTTATGCTCAGCCATATTTCAGAAGGAAATATGTGAAAGAGGTAACTAGTAGTGATACGCCTACAGAGATCTGTAACCTGAATCTGAAGCTCCCCTCGGCCTTCTCATTGTGTAGCTGTCAGGCTGCAACGTCACTGTTTTATTTAAAACTGTAAAAACCCACTGTACTGGACCTGCTTTGCAGCAAACAGCTGACAGACACAGGCAAGACTAGCGGGTGAACATAGTGGAACATTTACCAGCTGAAGAGACAGATATTTCCCTCAGGAGTTAGTAGACCCCAAAACCAGCTACAAGAGAGGTAATGTTGCACTTACACCCATCAGGTGGATAGAAACACACATCTAAATTAATCATAATGTGGCTCCGTAACTTCTTAATTTGTATATAAGCAACCGTTTGCCAACAGGTTTGTCATATTAATTTAAATGGTGATGCCCACAATAGGCCAAGCAATAGGACAGCTGGTTAGAAAATATTGCATAATGAAAGACATGCCAATTCAGAATCAAAATTAAAAATGTAAAAACATTAATGGTCTCATATTATACTTATTTTCAGGTTCCTATTTGTAATGTTGCTTTAATGTTAATACTGCCTGTCTGAATATGTATTCACTCTGTCTAAAATGCTCCGGTTTAGTGCCTGTCTCTTTAAGTCAACCTCCCACAAAAGCCTAGTCTGCTCTGATTGGTCAGCATTTCCAGGTCTTCCTCAGCAATAAAAGTCAGGGAATGAGTGTAACGGCTCTGTAGCGCCACCTATATGTTGTATAGTTGTGACATGTCAACCAGACGTTCTTACAGCTCATTCAAAGGCACTGCTTTTTTAAATACGTGCTGTGTGCATTTATATGACAGCTTGACCTGCTTTACAAAAAAAAGACATGAAAATCTCTCTTTTTACAATATGGGGACCTATAAAAGCATTTACAATTATCATTCAGGGTAGTAAAAACACAGGAACAACAAAAAATTAATAAAACAAAAGAAAAAGTAATTTCTGAAATCACCTTATGTGTCCATTGTGGAAAAGAAATTCTCAACCTATAATTGAAGTGCAAGTGAAAAAAATTATGAAAAATTAAAACAGGTGCATGCGTGGGAATATCTTGCAATCAGAAGGTAGCTGCTTTGAAGCCTGCAGTGACACATTATTTCAGGACGTATGTGAGATATATATATATATATATATATATATATATATATATATATATATATATATATATATATATATATATATATATATATATATATATATATATATATATATATATATATATATATATATATATATATATATATATATATATATATATATCAGCACCATTTGCATACAGTAATTAAATATGTATGAGAACTCCTGGTATTTTACAGCCAGGATTAGCCTCATATCAATCATATCACCATATGATTTAGAAAGTGGTATTGTTATGATTTAGGTATTTTGATTTCTTTTCTGTGCCTTCTCAACTGGTGTTTTGGTTCTGTCTTGTCTCTTTGTGGTTGTGTAATTTATGGTCTTTATATTATGTCCTGTTTCCTGTTTTATTGTAATTGTCTTGTTATTTTCTGTGCTGTCTCATCCGGTTTTACTTCCTGCGTTTTCCCACCTGTGTGATTGTCCTGCTGCAGCATGTCCTTCCATGCTGGAAATAAATGCATGTTTTACAAAGTGTAGTTGAATCTTTCTATCAAAAGGGCCTGTAGCACCAATACAAATGCCTCATTTGAAAGAAACCATCTACTTTGCAAGTGCCAAAAGGCTCTGTATGTGCTGCATGGAGATACTACAGCCACTTGAATTTAACCCTTATCTGAAAGTTTAGTCCCACAACAAGGTCAATTATAACTGATCAACGCCCCCCCCCTCCCCCCTCCAGATTTCTCTGCCTGAAAATTAATTTTGCAAATGATACTGCACTTGATTGTTTCCTTTTCACCTGTTGGTATAACAGGAGGTGGAAATGCATCTAGATTATTTGTATGAAGAAAATTGAGAACCAAAAAAAAAGAAGAGAGGAATTCGATGCAAGAGATCAATCACTGTTAATTTCTCCAGGGAGCATAGCATGGTGTGGAGCTGTATTGATAGAAGTGAAATTAGCAATCGGAGGACATCTGGACAGTATCTGCAATATACAGCAGTCTGTCTAAACTTGTTCATGTTGGGGACATTACATATTCAAGTGGTGCTCACTGCAGTGCAGATATTAGAAACAGCTTCTCCTCTTAAACAACTGATTGGGAAGTGCCACTGAAATGAATGCCAGGACAACATACACAGTGACACATACAACTTAAATGTTTGAAAGATTGACCAATTATGTCATTTCCTGGTGAGGACAGTCTTCTGGGAGTATACATCAATTTAAACCCTTCTTCGCTTCTTCTTCGAAACGTGGTAACAACCAAAAGGATGAGCTGATGAGACACTACAGGTTAAAGGGGAACTGGGTTGTTTTTTTTTGCTTAATTTACCTTAACTGACCGGCTTCGGAGACATTTGGATGGTTATGTCTTTTTCCGAGTTGGTGGTTGTCTGTGAGCAGAGAAATCAACCTTGCAACAAATTGCTTCACGGCACAGCACACAAATACCCATTCAGGACCTGGCTCACAAGGCAGCAATGGAGTTTTTCACACTATCGTCATGGCTGAGCCAAAAAAGAGGAAGCAGAAAGCATTGTCTGAAGGAAAAGAGAATGCTGCTAAATATGTATTTAGAAGCTGTAGGGGGAGCTCTATAGAGAAACTTGTGAGCAAAAAGCAAGAAAAGACCAAAACTGCATAGCACCCCTTTAACAGGGTAAACATGTTATCTATTAGATTGTTAATTTCATTAAAACAATAGTTCTTGTATTACAAGTTTTCAGAAATTCTATGTTTAAATATGCAAATAAGGCAAATCATATTAAAGCGCCCATTTAAGTTCATTTTCAGGTTTATCAATGTATTTTAAGGTTGTACCAGAATAGGTTTACTTGGTTGCATTTTCAAAAAACACCATTTATTTGTTGTACCGCACATTGCTGCAGATCCTGTTTTCACCCTGTGTGTTTCGATCTGTTTTAGCTACAGAGTGAGACATCTCACTTCTATACTATATTTGTTGGGAGTCGCACATCCGCAGTAGCTAAGGACAGGAACAGACTGCATCAGACAGTCGGGAGAGCAGAGGATATCTTTGATGCCAACCTGCCCTCCTTCCAGGACATAAGGTGTTTTTCCATCAATGATACCTTCTCGACTCGCCTCGACCGTGGTGCCCCATCCTCCTTTTTCCATTCCATCAGTACCGCCTCATGCGTGAGGCGAGCCGTGGCTGGTTGTCATAGCAGGAAACTGGGAACCTAACGCAACACACACAGAACGTTGAGGGTGTGTTGTTTTTGATTGTCGGCACGTTGCCACAGCCAGACGGCAAATTAGTTTCAAAAGAAGCTGGAGTCAGCAATGACGCAGTGATTAGTGACGATTCTCTCTGACCAATCAGTCGTCTGCAGGTTTTCACGTCACCTTTTGGTATCGCCCCAGAACGCTTGGAACCTCGACTGAAGTAGTAGAACAAGAAGTACCTGTTAACAGGTACCAGGGACTTATTTTTGTAATGGAAATACAAAAAAGGCGAGCAGAGTATGTGAGTCGAGTAGATACCATGCAATGAAAAAATGCCATAATTAAGATCACATCAGCTAGATAACTCTTTTTCCAACTTTGGTCAGTACAAGACAGGATTAGCTGGGAGACTTCTTCTAAACAAGGGTCCCTTGTGGAATACCTGCAGAACAGGGACATGGAAGTAGTTCTTTTGTAGATTATGGTGAACTAGTGTGTGTTGTAGCGGTATTTTGTGTTTTTTTTTTTAACAGCTCCCCCGGAGAACGAAGGCAGAGGACATTCAGAAACCTGTATCTCACTCAGTAGAGCATGGATAGTTCTTTCTCCAAGTTTATATGTGTGTGGAAGCACCAGAGACACAAAACAACACCACAATAATGACCCCAGTTGATTACTTACATTAGTGCTATACAAGTTTTCTGACATTTGCTCTTAAGTATATGCAAATGAGCCATTATCAAATGCTAACATGTGGTGAATTTCAGAGCAATCTACAGCTGAAAATAGACAAAGTGTAGTGAAATCAACACCTAAATTGTATATTTTGGATGTTTTTTTGAATTATGTTTTTGCCTGTGGTGTCTCCCCTTAATTGTAGAGCACAGGTACAGCACACCGTGGTCACATAATGATACAAGAGGCTGCCATTAAACTAAATTACACAGGAGAGGACACAGCATGACCTCTCCTTCCTGTGCTTCTTCTTCTGGCTCTGTTCCATTTTATAAGATCTTGCGGCTACCCAATGTAATCTTGTACAAAGTACTACGGCTTCAATGGACCAGAAACCCTAATTGATAGAGAAACACAACACACTAAAAGTACATTGTTGCTTAGTAGGCCTAATGTAAGAGAAAAGAAAATCTATTTTTTCATAATGGCTTGAAGCCATGGCATTAAAGCAATGTCAGAGTCTGTATCTGTGCTTTTGGGCATCCTAAAAAGGTTTGCATTCTTAATCATTATAATTTTTTCCCCAGTCCACCTTTTGATGTGCAAATAATTCCTGTAGACTCGAGCCACAGTGTGAAGCATCAGGGATCTAAACTTAGAGAGGGTTCTGAAATTAGAACAGTTTATCACAACATTTTCCTGCTGTTTAGTGTGCCGTAGAACCATCTTTTATAACTAAAAGAAAAACACAATGTTCCCGATGCCAACAGGCTGAACCCCACGTAGGAGCTCAATAATTTATTTCCAAGTTGACTTTACATAAGCCAAATCTTTTTTGTGGAGAGAGACGCCAAGGCTGCATGTCTGTCCCGATGCCAGAGCCAGAGCTTGTCCCATCCCTTTAAAGCATGAGAGAAGTCGGTCAGAGGCGGGTGAAGAGTGCACAGGCAGAGGAAGAAAAGAAAGTAGAGAATGGGTAAAGTGGAATCACACACAGAGCAAGATAATTAGGGAGCAAGATGGCTCACAGGAGGTGAGAGCTCACCAGTCTGTAACTTTTGACAAGTGTCAACCAGGGATGCAGGATAACTGAACTTAGCAGATGTGCGTGCTTTTGTTTGATAGAAACCACGACGTCTCTATACTTCCTGTAGGTGTGATGTGAGTGAGTGCAAAACAGTTCACAACTGAAACGTCTAATAAATTCTCTTTCTTGTGTCCTAGATTTGTAAAGTAAAGTAAAGTATCTTCACCAGTAACACCAAAGGACATGAGTTCAAAGGGAACCCGATCAAAGTAGCTGTTAAGTTTTATTTATCTGCTGGGTCGCAGGGTTAAGAAGACCAGTTCAGTGTTCCTTTACATGAAAGGATACGGAGAATTAGTATTCAGAGAAAAGGATTCTGGTGGTTTATCCTTGTGCTGGGTATCAGAGTGAATTAGAATCTCACTATGTTGTGGAAGGTTGCAATGTTTTCAGTTAAGCTAAAATGCTAAGTTTAAAAACAGTGGCACATATTCTTTCAAGGTTGTTCCCCAAACCTGCAACATGTGATTATTTTCCTTAGGGTTAATCTGTTAATGATTTTTGAGTCTTAACCCTGAAACAAAGTGGTAAGGAACAGCTTCATACTCACTCTTCAAAAATGTCCTCTCTCTCTTTCTCAAGGTCTAAAACTCAAATAAGTCTTAAAAATACTACAACGAAGACCCAAAGAGAAGTGCATGTGTGCCATTAAGAAGAACCCTCCTACTCCTTTCACTTAAAAAAAAAATGCTGTGGAATTCTGTTTCTCTTCTTTGGTGTGACACTCGTCTAGGGACACGGTGCTGCCCAGCCCCTCTGCGCTCTCCACAGGACCCCTAATTATCCCCCAGACACCTTCTTCACAGACAATGGCACAATTAAAACTTTATCGCTGAATAATCGCTTTACTGGGCACTGAGGTTTAATGACAGTGGGTGTTAAGGAGCAAATGAGCCCTCTCCAGCAGAATTACTCCTCAGCAGCCTGGACACTAATCACAGTCCTTGTTTCATAAAAGACAGTTTTAATAACACCTAGATGGACAGACCTCAGAATAGTGTACGTGTCATTTAATATGCACATCTTGAGGCAAAATGAGGCAAAAACTCAGCATACTCATTTCATTGGCATGGACAACGTTTAATTTGGAGTACTTACATTAATGTACATTATAGTTTATGTGTAAAATTAATTACAACTACAAGGGATTGTTTTATTGTGAACATATTTATTTGAGAAAATGCATGTGTGCCTTTTCTTGTTCACCAAATCACCAAATATCACCAACTTTGATTATCATTCAACACTGAGCAAATGCACATATTTCTTTGATGCGAATGTGGATTTGCCATGAGATCCAAAATCTGGATCTGGTTCTTTTCACAGGAAACTTTAAAAAAGTTTTTAAAAAGTAATTTCTATAATGGCCCACTGCTAGTACCAACTCTGCCGGCTTGGCTTGACCGTAGTGTCCTCCATTTTCCATTGTAGATTTAGTACCGCCTCATGAGGCAAGCATGGCTTGTTGTTATAGCAACGTCACAGGAAAACGCCGTGAACTAACGAGACACACACAGAACGTCGAAGGTGTGTTGTTTTTGATTCTCGGCATGTGGCTGTTGCCACATGCCGAGAATCAAAAACAACACACCTTCTAGGTAGAGTAGAGCTGAACGAATATGTGTATGCTTTATGAATCTTAATAAACCAGCTGCGTGTGTCTATTTGTCGGATCTGTTCATGTCATTTTGTGAGTTACTCTCCCCTTTACACCATCTATCAAAGAGAATGCTAAGCAGACAGAAAATGCATCTGTCTCTGGTCAAATATTGACACACGGCTCCTGTTGTGACACTGCAACTGTTGTAAATTACCTTTTCACGCTATAAAGTAAATATCGCCTCTGCAAAATTGGAATGGCTGGGAAGAACTTGCCGTAATGACTCTTTAAATTCCTGTGCCAGGTCGCATAAAACCACTGAGGCTAAGGTTGCCCGTACAATTTCATCAAAGAATGGCTAGGGAAAAAATGAGTTGCATCAAATCACCATAAGGATTTCCTTAGGGTGTTGTAAGGGGAAACCCCTTAGCTACTTAACTGTTCCCTAATGCGTTGCTAGATTGACTGTTGACACCGTTTTTCTTAGAAAATGTAAAAGAATCCATGTCGGTCAACCAAGTCTCACAGCAGTTCCTGAAATGGTCACGTTATTTAATCTATTGATTTGTGTACACAGACACGTTTATGTTGTTTTTTTCGTGTTGGTGAGCACAAATTTTAATCTAATGTAGTTGAATGGGAAGCATCTTTGGTGATAACAGTACAATTACGGTAGCGAGTAGTATGAAAACCCTAACCCTAAAGGCCGTGGATCGTGTCCCGGCGTGTGACATGTCCTTTCCCTGTTGTTCTTTTCCTAAACCCAACCTCTGTATAGATGCTTCCCATTACGTGCTGGGCACCATAAAAAAAAGGGAAATTGAAATACATTAGAATAAAATTTTGCTCACCACAATCAAACAAAGAAATGTCTGTATAATCGAATCAATAGATTAAAAATAACGTGACCATTTCACAAACTGCCGTGAGACTGTGTTGTATCAGTGCCTTAACAGTAAAATAATTTGTGTAACATAAGTAAATGGCTGAATTAATGGTAATTGAATAGGAGGAGGAGATACCAAGATTCATTTTTCGGGACAGGGAAATCACATTAAACACTGAGCAATGCACAACTTGTTGCATAGCTAGATTGGACCGTCAAAAAAAAACCAGAAAGAACCATGCCTTTCGCTTTCTTTGTGCTGGAGATTCATGATTCATGAGGACTCTAGTTAACGGCTCCTCAGATCACTGCTGTCGAATCAGAGTTTTCTGTTGCACGACTAAAACAACCTTTGAACGTCCACATGTTCCACCAAAGCAAGTTCCTTCCCGAGGCTGATTGGGCACCATGGCATCGTGATTGTGATTGCTGTATGAACTAGCCAGACCCTCCTACGCAGCGCTGTGGAGGAAAGTCTGGCAATGCGAGACTACTCTTTCATCAATGTGAACTGCATTTAACTACAGGGTGACTTCAGTTGAAGCTAAGTTAAATAACCTGAAAGTGAGAGAGCTGATGTGAAGCTGGGATTCACACATCCACTATCAGCAGCATGTTGAGGGCAACTCTCCCTCCACTTCACTTCCAGCCAGCAGTTGTCTTGTCTTCCTGACAGGCTTTGAAACATTGTAACTATGAGACAAGAATGAGAGAGGCGGCTTGGACACAGACGAGGCAGGGAGGGAAAACATCTAGCGATATAAACACAAAGAGAGAGAGAGAGAGAGAGACTGTGGTGGCTGAGGTGTCATCCCACTCCAGCATGCCTTCTTCTATCAAACTGCGCCCAGTGGTTTTTAAGTACCACCACGGTGCGTCCCTCTTGTCTCTCTTGTCCTGGAGAACATAACTGTTCCTTGTCCTGTTTGTTACACCGACAAATAGCAGTGCATAAAGCTGTCACAACCACTGAGAGAAAATTCATTATTTTACTACCAGGATGGTGCATTTACCCACATTTATAGTTTCACCCCTCAGGTTTTACAGGATCATCTGTGGAAGAGAGGTCAGATAATAGCTCCCACTTTAGGCCACTCTGCCCCACTCCACATGAGATCTGAACCAGACATCTCCTGATTACTACTGGTAACTCTTTAGAGGTCCATTCCTCACTCAGCTGTCCAGTTGTATTACATGTGCAGTGAAGATATCAGTTTTTGTTGAGTCATATCGACTGAGAAGATTCTTAGGTCAGAAAGTCTGCCTACACCTACTCGTCTCTGCACCATTGATGGCTTCGTTATTATACTCCAGACATCTGTTAATGTTTTTTTAAATGTCTTGAAAGCCCATTCATATCTTACAAGACAAACAGTAAAGGCTGTTTTCTTTCTAGATTTTTTTTCAACAAATCACATTAAGATTGAAAACAATAACCTTTGAAAACAGCTCCCCAAATTTACAACAGATGGGCACTGTAGTTTTTTTAGTCATCAATCCTCAAACAGGAACATATGGTGCATTTGTTTTGGGCCTATTTTCAGATGCGGATTAATTCACATTTGGCGCTCCGTTGCTGCAAAGTTGAACATCCGTACTCTGTAGTGCACACTTATTTTTACCATAAAAACTATATTGTGTGGAAGTATGGGGAAACCTCCAAAAGCAATTAACAAAATATTTACACATTGCAAAAAAAGAGCAATCAGGATAATAATTCACACCAGGTCATCATACACCAATCATGTGTTTTTAATTCACATTTTCTGAAATTAATGGACATTATTACATTCCAAACTATTAAATGGATGTTTAAAGTTAAAGAAAATAATTTACCTTGTAACATGTACGCCATGTTTAATGAAAGAGACGGGGGTCGTTATCTAAGAGGACATGATATGTTCAAGCAACCTCATGTGCGAACTGCTGTTAAAAGCCTGTGTGTTTGAGTTTGTGGGGTCACCTTATGGAATGGACTGAACAATGACATGAAACAAAGCCATGATATCATTCAGTTCAAAAATACAAAGAAATCATTATGGAACAATACAGAAAAGAATAGACTGAAACATAAGAACGGGACACAATGCTAAGGTATTGTTGCACATTGTTGTATTGTTGTAAGTTATTGACCTGAATCTACTTACCTTGTAATACAATAATATGATTTTGTGAAATAGCGGCAGGACCAAATAAGCTAGTTGCTTCTGCCTGCTCCTTCTTGAACTAATAAGTGTATATTATATATAGTATTTTTATTTTTATTTTATTAGGTTTGTGTTTTATTTTTTGGTTTTAATGTTTTATCTTGCAACATTGTTGATTGTTCGAGATAAATAAATAAATTAAATTAAATCAAATAAAACAATCAAAATTCATTTTATACTATAGTGGTTAAATTTTGCATTATCGGAATTAAAAGACAAAACCTAACCATACAAATGACCCCAAACCAAGTATGAAAATGTGTGTCCACTTAATGTTAGCCATTTAGTGTAGATGCAGATTTGGGGGCTTATAAATGTCAAAAAGATATTTTTAGTTTGTTGCACTTGATTGCTTTTGGCATAATCTTAATTTATATATTTTTTATATTATATTTTGCATATTCAAAATAAAGACATAATGGCTAAATAGTCAAAATAAATAAAGAGAAAATCAAACTTTTACTTTTACCCTCCTATTCAAACAAATGCTGTAAAAGTTGTTCTTGTATATAAAGTTTTCTATTGCACACTGTGAACAAATGTTAACATTTCCTGAAGTTGGTGAGCAAAAGATGTATTAAGGTATCATGAACCCCAACACACCTTGGGGAGTGTGTTTGTGGACTTGTTCTTTTGATTTCAAACTGAAATCTTCCTGGAGGGGTGTTTGCTATACACCCATAAACAACTCACACCACTTCCTCCATGTATTTATATTATGCGGTGCACACACTCATCCTCTTGTTCTTGACACACTCAATGACGTCTGAACAATCAGTCAGGGACCTGCAGGCAGAATGGTCCAAGGGTTGTGATCTTCATCATTCAATGTGCAAACTGACACACTTACAGGAACATGAGAGACCCACTTCAGTGATTTCATTACGTAATGGATGCATTCATGTTGGCTCACTTTCAAAGCATGCTATATTCCCTGGTTAATTATAACCTCAAACAGGGCAGAGAAACAGCTCTCGACATCAACATCTCAGCTGGTGTGCCGTATACTGTGCTGTATACTTGAGAGTCGTGCTGCATTGATCTGCCGCGGCAGCAAACACTAAAAGCCAGCACAAACCTCCTGGGAGTCCAACTTCACCGACTATATGTGCTCAGCCTGTTGTCATTGTGTCAAAACAAATAGAGGGCCTCCCGAAGATTTGTGAGTCATAGACAAGGAGGAAAGGGCTGACAAGCTTTGACGGCATCCTGAATCTTTAGGTCAGAGTTCATCGCTATTTATATGCTGAGGACGAGTTGGAGTCTCCATCGGCAAAGGTCAGTCTCATTAAACTCTGCCTTGAGAGCAGAGCAGGCCATGTTTTCTCAGACATGTTAGCACGCTGTTCTCTGCTGTTAGTGTTTCAGTGGCAGGTAATAAGGAAGAAGGAAAATTATTTTGTATGTAAATAGTTTCATGAAAGCGTTTTTTAGAAGCAGTCTGGGAGTCAAAATGATAAAACAAGAAATTGTTCAGCATCAAATTGGCCATGTAGCAAAACCCAGCCTTCCTTAGTTACTGTTGCCATGCCTGGTAAGCTTTCCATTCTCACATACTATGCAGTTTATAATGATGAACGGTGGCCCTTGAAAAAAGCCAGCTGATGATCCATTCGCAAGACTTGGAAATGAAGCAACATCATTATCATGTATTAGAGTGTGGAGCTAGTTAGCCTGAATATTATAGTACACCACAGTGTAGTAAAATGTTCTTACATAAACCTTGGGTGGCTTGAAAGCTTAGTGCAGGAAAACATACTTGCAACACAGCGGCTGAATTTATCAAATTTGGACAGATTTACTGGAGTGTAAGGTTCAGGACAGAGCCACTATTACTTTGCTATCTAATATACTAGCATGTTGGCTCCCACAGGGTGTATTTTCCAGGCCTGGACTAAGCATTTCTGTTATGTAACCTGCAACCCCACATAACAATATCGTTAACTAACTGTCTTTGGAAGGAACGCTGAATTGTTACTGTAGGTCAAAGCCAATTAGCAGGGCATGCTTACGCCTGCAGCTTAGGTTAGAGCAAATAAACACTTTCATTCATAACACTATTCAGTTTTTTTTGTCTTTGAATGGTGAAATTGAGCCTCATGCACACCACTACATACAATACATTAAGAAATCCAAAGGTTTGACAGATCTGCTGTGTCTAGTTATGATGTTTTAGGGAATTTAGGGAACTGTCACAAGTTACAAGAAATAATACTTTGGCTCATCCTGAAGAATCCAACCATTTCCAGCGTGTTGTAAATCATTAAAACACTCAGCTCCACTGTGGCTGTTTCATACCAAGGAGTTTTATGTTGTTGATTTTATATTTTTTACATAACTTGGGTAAGATTCAAAGCCCTTTCATTTTCTTTTTTATTAAAATGCCCCTAGTTTTACTGCAGAACGATCAGAATGTGTTTTCAAAATCAAGTTCTCACATATCCATGATTTCTGAGTATTATTCCTGCGTGGTGATGTTTTTCCGCGGGACACTATATTTTCTGCTCATCATCAGAAATATAGTACTTACTTATGTGATAATTGAAAAGTTTCAAAGTGCTTCACAAACAATAATACCAGAGAAATTGATAATATATTTAATATAACCTGTTGATAACAGATTCATCCTCATCATGTATCAAGGCAGCCTCTCTTAGTGTGAGTCCCTCAGAGCTTAGGTAGCCGGAGCTGTTTCACTGTAACAATCAGACTGGTTAAGCGTCACTTGGTGGTGAAGTGGCCCTTAAGTCAAAATGAGCCTCTGAATAATTTTCAAAACATTTGTGAGTCATATGACAGGATAGATAAGACACTATATTTCTTTTGAAATCCCAGAGGATGATAACTTATTGCCGTGCCTCAGGCAAAGAACAAAGGAAGGATATGCTGCAGTTGTGAAATCTGAAATGAAAGTTAACATGGACTCATGGATTTTTTTTTTGTGAGAAATTGAGTCGATGTGTTATACCATTCTGTACCTATACTGTACCATATTACATATCAGGGTTTTCCCTAGAGCGCTTAGAGGCGCCATGATGCTATTTGAATGCTCTCATTTGCATATTGGGGACTGCGTTGTGCAATTATTATTATTATTATAAAATGGGAATAGCTCCACATTAAAGGTCAGCCCCTCTTAAGTTAGTGACCCTGTGTGGAAGTTGTTGCTAGCTCCATAAATATACTATATAATTATTTTTTTCACACCTTGTACTTTATCTTATATACCATTCTGTACTGTACTGTACTATTATCAAAGTTACGAGCACAAGTGCACGAGTCCTAACCAGCACCGTGAAAGTTGATCACATCACTCCCGTTCCAAGTCCAAGGCATCTAATCTTAGCTCTTTTAAATCAAGGGTGAAGACCTTTCTTTTTAAAACTGCCTTTTGTTATCTCATTGCTTTCCAATGTGTGTTTACTCTTGTATTTATTCTACTTTTAAATGTTAATTTTGTATTTATTGTTTTATATGCCTGTATTAACCGTTTTCAATTTGTTTTCATTTTTAACTGTGTTTCAATGTTTTATGTAAAGCACTTTGAATTGCATTGCTGCTGAACTGTTTTATACAAATAAAATTGCCTTGCCTGTATTATGTTTTATGGGGACATATAAAAATCTTACATGTTCAGTGCTTGTGCATCATACATTTTGATATCTACCAACCTACATACAGTGAAATAAGACAACCCAGTCTATTGTGTGGCTGGGATTCAACAAGCCATTTAGAGCTGTCCACCCTTACTATGTCACATGCAGGCTCATTAAAAATGAACGCCCCCACCCCCATCTGGAGTTCTCCACCCACGGATTGGACCTACCTTTGCAAAGGTGCACAATATTTTTCTAGCAAGACATTCAGAGCAGACTTGGCTTTAGGGAGGGGTGCTAAAGAGGCAGGCGCTAAAACGCACCGCCAAACACAGGATGACTACATGCATATTCCTTCAGACAGTATGAGAACAACGTTGTTTTTTTAACATTAAAGCATGTAAACATGTAGTAGAAACCCAAAATAAAAACCACCAATCTGAAAATAAGCATACCATATCTCCCTTAATAGATACTACTTATCTTGTTGTATCTTAACTTAATTAACAGGTATTTTGTTATTTCAGTGCATCACTTCTTTGTGATTTGGACTGTGTCGTGTAGCTTTCTCTCTCTCTCTCTCTCTCTCTCTCTCTCTCTCTCTCTCTCTCTCTGGCCATCAAGTACACTGTAGGTGTGCATGTGTGTCTTTTTTGAGTGTGTATGTCTGTGTAGATTGAGGCAGTTTTTGTTTCAACAGAAACAAACAGAAAGCGTTGATGTAAAACTGAGTTAAGGCCAGTTGGTACCTGAGCACCAAGTGAACATTGAGATCACACCTTGGTATTCACAGCAGCATGACACAGTTTACACTTGGCAAAATCTGTTTTGTGATTTAATTAGAAACAACGCTTAACAATTGAAATTATAATTCATATATTTAATTAGAGCACCATATGTTTTCAAGTAAATAAAGGAAAATGCTCCTGTAGCTACACTACTTCAGCTGTGGTGGTGTGAAACATCAAAGTGTTCAATATAGGAGAACTTTTTCTTTTTCATAATGAAGCTGCTATCAGGAAAGAACAGACTGCCTTCTCACACAAAAGGCTGAGACAGCAACACGGATAAAATATCTTAATGAGTAATTACATTTTAAGATGTGCAAATGGTTTATATTCAAAGCTGGGACTATACGCTTTAATCCTGTGAGCAAAGAACAATATTATTTCTAAATCCCACACTGCCTGTTTTGGCTATTTTACATGACACAAATTAGTGTGCTTTTTAAGTTTTTTAATTGCTCTGTACACACACAATGTACAATTTGCCAACACAAAATGTTGATTATGTAGCGAATAACACTGGGATCACTTCATAAATTAGAAACACATAGTGTGTTTCCTGACAGTGGTGGATTAAAAGCAGGCGTCGAGATGTGTGATTAAATTACACCCAAGCCTTTTCTTGAGTTTTGAGGCTGTGTTTAGAGGCAGTGGAATGCAGTGCAGTTTGTCGTGACATATGAAATGAAATTCACTGCTGTAGAATATATTAGACTGCTTGTCAGAGCGGAAATAATAATGCAGTCATGGTTTATCAGCTCTTTCAAAGGCTTGTCATAAGTGATGAAATATGGTAATTGTATTTTTAATATCAGTACCAAAGTGGGGTGGTGAATGATGCAGCATTTCTTGCGAATCTTGTGCCTTTCATATAAATCATTGGAGTTCCTATGAAGTGCTGGACTGTTTAACAGCACCTAATGGATAATAACAGTCTGCATTGCCTATAGTTAGGAGCTGTGTAAACATTCCTCAACTTACTTCCCCAAGAATTCTTTGTGCATGCATGCATGAAATAACCTTATAAATCCTATATTTAAGCAGTGATGGAAGGAGTATTCAGATCATTGAGTAAACATCTTAAGTAAAAACCCTGCATATTACTAGAAATAGTTTTTCTTATCACAATATACTTTAAAAGTAAGTACTTATTATGCAGAATGGCTAGACTGAAAATGTTCACCTGTGTAGGGTTACCATGGGTGGGCACGGCTTTTAGATAAAACACTGCTTCCATGTTAAACGTGGCCTCGACCAACTGCCACTGTGCTCGTTTGAAAGCCATGGTGCCTCCCTCTCAGAGAAGGACGGCTGGTATTTGTGATCTTATGTGGTGGGCCAGCCTGGGCCTGAATGTTTGGTCCCAGTCCGTCCCACCACATAAGATCACAAATACCATCCGTAGCAACCATTCTTATTAAAAAAGTTTGCAAGATGTGAAACGTTGACCTAGGCTACTTTTAAGGACACAAATGTACAAGCTTAAGGCTTGATGGACCTTAATGTGGTGTTTTGCTTATTATTAAGATGTAGGCTACTTTGTTGAATGAATGGTAGGCTAAGATAGCCTAAAAATAAATCAGAAACAATGCAATCATATTGTATAGCATGTAGGGCTGCAACTAATGATTATTTTCATAGCTGATTAATCTGTTGAATATTTCCTTGATTGATCGATTAGTTGTTCGGTCGGTGTTTCCCAAATGCCTCCTCCTGAGTCTCCTCCTCACTGTGGGTGGGGATGTCGTCAGCCATGGGGAGCTGATGAAGGTCCTGCTACTGCCCAAAAGATGTCTGTCGATTTAACACATTTGGCTGGTTTCGTTTTCTCAAGCAGCTTCTCTGCATTTCCTTTGCGTTTCTTCTCCATGATCTCTATCACTAAGTCTAGCCTGGCAGATGCACACCTGATAGCATGCAGGCAGAAATGCGAAAGAGGGTCCTGTTTAAAGATATGATGTCCTCTTCAATGTCTTGGTTAACATTAGCGGCACTTCACATCTAGCTGCTTTTTTGCCCTTGCTCTCTCTCTCATGGGTGGGCCAAATTCTCTGGACAGGCAAAGCAGAGACAGCGGAGGTAACCTTGCCTATCTATCTATACAGCCATCGTTACTGATACTTATGAGCATGTTGAAAGATGTGTAACCTCATACTGTTACCTACAAAACATTAGCATTAGCACAGTCTTGTAAAATAAAAAAAAAATATGTATCTTTGCAATGTTGTACATGAATATAGTACCATACAATTGAAATACCCATATTGGTACCATGCAATGCTTGATTAAATTTACTTTCAACTCGTTTTATCTATATGAGTATTACAAGTTGAAAAGAAATAAAACGCAACCATCCCAAATGTGAAGTGATGCAATTGAAAGGGACAAGCCATTGCTGCTTTACAGATTGTTTCCTCTTATCTTTTATTTCTAGTCTTAAGAGAGGAAGTCATTATCTTAACTTTCTTTGTGCTCTACACAAACCTCAGGGACAAGTAGATCAAAGTGATATTATTAGCTGTTCTGTTCTGTCTGCCTCTAATACAACTCCTGCAGTCAGCTGTCAAATCTGACATAACTCCTCACCCCTGCATCTTTTCCTTGTCTTCTTTGGCAATCTCACTAGACTTGGTGTGTGTGTGTGTGTGTGTGTGTGTGTGTAGGTGTGTGTCAAGGGCAGGTTTAGAGGAATTAAGTTGCCTAGCTATAAAGGTTTGCTTGCTAATGTTAACCCTTGGGGGCTCTTTTAATTAATCAAGAGGACGAGTGATCCCTGCCACCACTTTAGAGGAAGGGAGAGGGCAGATGTCACATGATATTATCTGGGAATGGAGGTGGTAATTAATCACCTTGACCGCCCTTGATTTGTAAACATGGCTAATTTAGAGCATTTTTTTTCATCACAGGTACGAGGAGCATCTCACGGGCCATGACAGGTTTAATTTGCCCTTCAGCAAAAGTAGGCAAACATCCAAAAACTGTGTTGCTATTTGATTTAGACTGGGTTTGACAGACTGCTTAAGTGAATATGAGCTGGAAATCAAAATAAATCAATTGAGTACTTTTTTCTCAGAGCTATTAAGTATTTAATAGTACACTAGGTTTGAAACGGTGTGTATTTATTAGAAGCACACTTTAAATTTAATCTAGGAAACAAAAAGTCTGTTACTTTATTGCCTCTGGCTTAATGTGCTTGTTTAATTTGACATTTTTGTCACATTTTTTACGCTTGACCACCTGTTATCTCTAATCTGCTTTTTAAAGGTTTTATTGTAGTTGCAATATTGTAACTCAGGGTGTTTTCATTTACTGTTCATACACAAAGCTGTGAAACGTAATGCACGGAGGGAAGGCATACACCGATCAGCTAAACACACTGCCCACACTGCCATGACACAGAGCTGGGTTGAAATCATCAAAATATCTCTTTAGGCCATGCAAATGAGCCAGCAAGTAGACACGTCGAAATGCCATACAAACTGTATTTTTTGTATGTAGTAATGCAAAAAAACTAAAAAACCTAATGACATTGATTGTGCTACTTCATGACCTTTTTCATAATCTAATAACATACAGTAAGGGCTCAAAATATGAAAGCAAAGAAACTATTTGGCTGTATCTAAATATGGTGACATTCTCCTGGTACTGGCCTGTTGATATTTACCTGTGTCGAGCATTCGAGTCAACACAGCCATTTAAAAAAGAAGAAGATCTGTTAGTACGTAGGACTGGATATTTACTTCAGCGATGGCCTTTGTCTGCTCCATGAGTCACACGCTGTGGGGGGGGGCAGATTCCTGGGCCTTTTGCTCCAGGGTGCCAGGGGAGGAGAATAAATGAAGACTAATGACTGCTGACAGAAATTCAGAAAACAAACATGAAACCCTACTTTAATACTCTTATGCAGCCTTACTGCTTGTGTTTTCTGAGCCTAGAAACAGTTAGATACACTAGTAAAATATAAATTGCGGTGGAAATAGCTTTTGCTAGGAGTTGAACTCTTTCTCCTGGTGCAGTCCATATACAGCCCTTTTAGTTTCACTGGCAAAAGCTGCTTTTAAGGTCAAACTTCAGAGAAAGTGTGGGCACATTCATGCATTTAAAGAAGACAGATTCATGCGAAAGTATAATAAATGTAGCCAATTCATTAGAAACTGATTCATCCTCCTTTCAGTTAGACCTGACAGTAGCAATTAAACTGATGATGCATAGCATGAATTCATACAGTGTTCATTTGTACTAGTACTAATAGTATTTTTGAGATACAAGGGGTTTTAGTGTTTGATATAAACTTCGGATGTGTTCACCGAGAAGCATTACTCTGACCATGGCTTCATTAGCGCAACTACCTGGCCTCCATAACTCACCTCAGCTGTCCAATCCACCATCGCTGCATGAAAAGGTTTCAAGATTTCAACAAGAATTGATTTGGACTCAGCTGTCAATCATTCAGGCTAGAGCTCCCTCTACCCTGATTTGATTTAATGTGGCAGACAGCATGCAGTAGTGTGTGTGTGTCTGTGTGTGTGTGTGTGTGTGTGAAATCAAATGAAAATCATACTTATTTTATACACTGCAATTGATGTGTTTTATAATAAAAGTGTTTATTTCTGAAGGAATATCTGTTTAACTTATGATAAACGGTTGTGTTTCAAATTCCTTAGTTTTTTGGCAAAATGATGTATGTAATGTGCGTTTTAGCACTGCACAGAAAATATAAAAAAATATAAAACCACACTAGCTTTTAGACACAAATGGCCAATGTTTTTTAACCAAGCAAAGATGATGAGATGGTATCCCTAAAAGATAGGTTTCAAATATGAAATATGCCCTCCGCAGCTTTTTGCTTCCAATCTGCTTAATATTGAATTTCTCCTGATACAGATCTAAAATGTACTGTGTTTATATTGTATATTTTTTTTTGTGCTGCTTTGTCCATGACACAGCTGCGTAGTGAGCATTTATCCTGTCGTTAAGGAATAGTTCCACATTTTGGTAATGACACTTGTAACCTTTTTGTCACGAGAGCTACATGACACTCTCAAGTCTGTACGTTAAATATAAGGCTACGCTGAGGATGTTTCCTTGATTCCAAGGAATCATTACGCTGAATTAGCACAACTTTCATGCAATTCTGTCACATCTACAGCAGTCAGGTTTGCTGGGTTCACTTGGAAAGAATCACTGCACATGGGTAAGCACTTTTAATGACATTTTGAACATGTTAAGAGGCTAAAATCACATTCAAAACTTGCCCTCTTTAAGCCTGTTGTGTGCTAACTCTTTGTTTTCATTTTTCTCTCTGCTGACAGCACTCCAAATTTCCAAACAACAGAGCTATACGTGCTGGAATCGACTGGAATTCTCCTTTAAGGCATCTCATTTGGGTTAAGTTAAGTCTATTTGGAAGGTCCATGCATACACTCAGGAGTCATCAACGTTCCTGTGGGTTTTCTACGATAAAAAAATATGAATGAGTTTGCTGCCCAGAATCTCAGCATGTGGCCGTGTAATCATTGAGTAACCACTATGGATTTTTAATCCTGTCAGTCCCCTGCCAAAATGATCAATCTATGTTACAAGACGGTAAATGTGTCACTTCTTGCACATATGAAAGTAACACAAGAGGTAAGAAAACTGGAAAAAATAAATTAAGTTAAAAACAAAAAAGTAACTGAGCTAAGCTGCCTGACCTGTAAGAACTTCACCTCGGCAGGCTGAGAGTGAAGGCAGACTAGGCTCGCCATGACCTAAACCGCCCATTCTTTGGAGAGTCCCATCTTCAGGACATCCTGCTCGCTCAGATGACAGGTCTCAGAAATCATCTGTCCAGACAAAAACTTTCATATGCACAGCAGTGACCAACTTAATGTAAGGAACAGGTGGATCTCAAATTATCCTAATGTAGCAGGGATGAACTAAGGTCATCCACCAGTTTTAACATAGGCATATTTCCACATGTTGGGGAAGACAGTTCATCGTTGAGAAGATCAAATCAAGTGTTATGTTTGTACGATAAATATGATTAATACGTATTTCTACCTTTAATAGTCTGTTTGCTGTATTAGGGGAAAGACTTCCCTGAGCAGTTTGCCTGTGAAAACAAAACAAAAAAAACAATGTTTTGGAGTCTGTTTTCAGGTGTCAGATTTTAAAGTTTAGGGCAACACAAATAAAATCCAAATATTGACATTTTCAACAACTGGCAAGAAAAGAAAGTTGTTAAAAGCAGGAAACTAGTGTCATACAACATTTATGGAAGCTATGGAATAAAATAAAACATGTCATTCCACTATTTTTATTGCAAAGGTATCAAAGTGTTTTTGTCTGTTAAAGGCCAAAGTCAATGGGTGGAGAGCATGTCAGTGTTAAAGGTTTTAACTGATATTGATGTTGCTGCGGTTCCTGCTGGTGAGCGAGAGCGTTCAATAGATGTGATAGATGACTTATTGCCTCTTGAACGACTCTCAGTGCAATTGGACAATGACTCACTGGAAGGTTACAGCTGCTTTGTCCCTCAGAGTATCCCAATGACTCCACACAGCTCTTCTGGAACAGTTTGGATTATGAGCCTCAAGGGTACTGCTGATATAATGTCTTCCACTTAAAGGAATAGTTCAACATTTCGCTGACAGTTTGATAGATGATACCAACCTTTTATCATTATCACATATGAACTCAGCTCAACACATCAGCTCCTGATATTAGGTTTGTCTCAAACTATTGGAAATATTCAGTTTGGTTCAGACAAGGGGTGGCACTGGCGTGCAAGAGGCAGGACATGGCGTAGATTACACCGCAATCTTGCATTTTCAGTTGCTCTATTAATCTAATGGAGCTTAGTCCAAAGTCTTCCAGGAATACTTTTAAATAACTTAAATCACCAATATCTCTTCCTAAAACTATTCAGCTGTTAAGAGGAGTTCACTTTTCAGCAACCCGACCAAAATGGGACATGATCCAATCACAGCACAACATCCTCTTTTGTCTTAATCAGCTGTCTTGTCAGTCAAACTTGCAACGCTCCACCTCCCCCCTCCACCTCTGGTCATCATCAACCACGGCAACATGA
This sequence comes from Etheostoma cragini, assembly GCF_013103735.1. Lineage (NCBI taxonomy): Eukaryota > Metazoa > Chordata > Actinopteri > Perciformes > Percidae > Etheostoma > Etheostoma cragini. The sequence continues at coordinate 3,973,768 of NC_048415.1, forward strand.
GTCTCTTTCGGGCAGACAGTTCCTTCGTTCAGTCTCCGGTTTCCTTCTCCACCATTACCGGTGTCTAGGCTCCATCGGGGGGAATGTGTCTGGTTTCTCTACAACATTAAAATATGTTTAACGATGGAGGTCTAATCACCAAAGACTCTGTACATTTCATATTATGCATATCTCCAACAAAATCTTTGCTGACGCTTCCACTGTGCAGGCTGGAGCCCCTGCTTTACCCTGCTGGACGCCTCCATGGCGCTAACAGAGCTCTGTGTGGATACCACTCGGTTCACTATAAAACTGTAACAGCGCATCTAATGGTATATGTTCTTTCCAATGTTTTGCTCATGCTTCAATCCCTCCCCAGGGTCATTATGGGGTATAATATCAGTGACAGCTGCACAATAGGATTTAGAGCGTTGAGGAGGTCAGTTTTTTTTTTTCCTCCAAGAATCAACATTACAAAGCAGCAGAGACCTATATACAATACCATTAAGATTTCCAAAAAGCATTAAGGAAGAAGCTTTCATTATTTTCATTATTTCATTGAGTCATTTTCTAATTATGTGGTAAAAACCTGCATCCATTTTCTCCTTTTTTTGTCTGCTCACTGGGCCTAAGTTGTGTGATTATGGGTGGGTTTAGAAGTGTATATAATTGATCCACATTTCTTTTACAATTTATAATTAATTCTGAATACTTCTCAATTAGCTTTGCAATTAGATATGCAATTACTTATGTAGTGCCACACAAAAGTAAATTACGTGTACAGCCTGTGTCGCAGTTTGACGCCTCCGTCAGCAGTTGCTGGTAACTGACCTGCTGAGACACACAGGTGGTTAATATTTAAAAAAAAATGTTTTGACATATATCAGGAAAATGTTGCAGTGCATGTGGGAGGTAAGAAGGAGATTAAAAAAAAAACCTGTTGCTGTTGCTACCTATTTGTGTGAATGTCTGACTTAGTGCACCAGGTGCTCTGATTGTTTTTCAGCTCTTGCCAATAGCACTGTCAGCCCAAACATCACTTAAAAAAGAGTGAAATAAAAGGGACATTGTCGCACGCCATGACTATGTTGGCCACTGTGGAGCAGGAAGCACTTTAACAGCCCACTATCATCCATCTATGCTTGTGATGGCAGCCATGGCTACAGACGCCCTCTATTCATCACCACAGACAGGTTACAGATCTGCTGATTCGGTGAAGGTGGGGTGTGAGAGTGAGCCTCTGATGCTGCGCCAGATGGTAGGGGCCACAACCACAGCGCCTTTTCCCACCGCAGCAATTGACAGTTGCATGGAGATGCCTGATTTCTCTTTACCTTAGTTCACTTAGTGACAGCCCTGTGGCTAGACCTCAAAGATAGTTTAACCTCTGGGACAAGGCCACAGGCATGGTAGTTTGTGTTGGTTGTATTATGAAAATGTAACACTTTAAATGTTGGTTTATTTGTTTGTTTTTCAAATATTGTTTAACCCTTGTATTGTCGTCGGGTCAAATTTGACCAATTGAAAAAAAAAAAAAAAAAGAGAAGTGGGTTTCTTTAAAAAAAAAAAAATCTGAAAAATAAGGCTGATTGTTCCACACGACGGTCTTTACAAATGACTTTCCTTAAATGTGGATGTTTTATTGAGTTTTATAGCATTAAAGATAATGCATTAAAAAGAACGTTGCAAAAAGTGACAAAAATGTCTGCGAGGGCTTCAAAACTGTGGAGTTAAAGCAGAAAAACCTTAAAAGGCCCAGAAAAAAAGTTAAATCAAGAAAAAATTTGAAATTGAAATTTTGACCCAGAAAAACAAATCATTGGGTTAGTATGACAGAGCTGTGAAATTCTTTGTATAAAACCCCACATGAAATATCTAAAAAACAAACCCTAGGTTCCCTTAAATTGGTCAGTACTTTGCTTCATTACCATGTTGTTACTTTGCGGTTATTTGTTGTATGCTGTTTCTTTATCTTGTATTTCTGCTACATGCTATTTAGTTAACTTTGCACACTTGGACTCTTCCTTAAGTTTTTTATTTTTTGTTTTCAGTGGAGTTTTCCCTCTTTCCAAATTGAGGATCACAAAGGTGTGTGAAGTCAAATCACTTTGTTGCGTTGTATTACAAATCACTTCATCATTTTGAACTTGTATCTAGGATAGATGGAAGTTTTGCCTTGAATTAAACTGCATATGGAAGGGAAATTAATAATTAATAAGGCACAGTGGCCAACATTTGGAAATGGGGGGGAATTGCCTTTGATGTGACAGGTGTACTACCTAATAGGAGGGCCCTACCATTGTTTATCATTATGAACTTCCTGCTATTTTTTAATTCACCAAACATTGCTGACGGCCATGTCGAGGGAGGCCCGAGACGCCAATGGGCCTCTGCGCCTGATCAAAGGGCTTGTTGTAATATTAATAATCAAACAAATGTACTCACACACCATGGTCACTTTGCTACCAAGCCAATTATATCACAGCTAAATGTTTTGTCAATCAGAGGGGAGGGGAAGGGTGCCCTCAACTCATTTGAGTGCTTGGCTTAATTTCACTTCACATCAGCCAGTATCACATCACTAAGGGAGCGGTGCAATTGCTAAATCATCTGCTCGTAATCTCTCCCCAACTTGACTTAAGTGGTGCGAGCATATGGTGCTATTCACGATGACAAATGTAAAACCAGTGACAATGAAACTAATTGAATTGTTCAATGGTGGGGCTACGTCTGCACAGGTCATTTGCATATTTACTAAAGCAATGTTCATTGGTAGTTGTGGTTGGGCTTTTATCAGACAGGTCGGAGCCTGCATTGTTGATTAACTTCCAGGTGTTTATTAAAAAAGGCTTATCTGTTTACGGTTGGTCGAGTACATAGGCCTAATTTACAGGGGGGATTGGGGGGTTACAACCGTCTAAAAATCAAAACTGGCCAGTGAGACCCACCCTAAAACCTATTATAACTACCTTTACATAAATAAAGACATTTGCTCCCTAACTTGATGCAGAAAATTAAGGCTGAAAAAAAACAAACCCAAAGTAATGCCCTTGGTCAAGTATGTAACAAATGAGGTGATGATGGCCGTCAATGCAAATACTATAACATCTGACAAGATCTCATCAGATTTTAGAAAGGACACAACCCTCACAGTGATGAATAGCAGGTACCGTGTATTTGTGTGGTTACTATAGAAACTATTAACAAAACCTGTATTTTTAAATATTTCTATGTTTCTATTGTTCTTTTTTCATTCAGCTAAAAATCTCATATAGCTGAACAAACACCCGCAGATGCCAACATAGCTTCTAAATATTTTCATAATGTTCACAGGAAAATACACTGTGCTGTAACTCATTATGAAAATGACAAGAAGAAATTTAAAAAATTACACATAAAATTAACCAGGATTAACCCTTTTAAAAACATGATTGAGAAATAAGAGGTTTATTACTTGTGGTCACAGTGAGGAAGCTTTGAAGTCATTTATGCAAAACATGTAGTTTGAAAAAAATATACATACCAAAAGTAATAATGACTACTTTTATGTAAGACTTTCCTCATATAATTGGCAAATGCATATTAATGCAGTCTAAATCAGGCACTCTGCCATTTTATATTATTCTGTCTGAAATGTATTTCTTCTAAATGAAACTGCATAGCAACTTGCCAAGTGTATGCAGTCTTGCTGATACACAATGAACTTATCTACGTGAGTGAGTGATTTTAAATTGGGACACGCTTATAAAGCTGACTGGCATACTGTTGGCTTCTGCCGCATGGGTGGAGTTTCCCAACAATTTAAAATGAGAGAAATGCTTCTGGACAATGTACCAATAGCTTGGTAAACAATGGAAACTAGTAAACCTTTGGCATGATTGAGTCTAAATCGAAAAGGCTTGTGATCAGTTGGAAGTTTCTTTTCACGTTGACATGTCAATAGTCATGCATTACCAGACCTTCCTCCACAGCGCTGTGCATAAGGTCTGGCTAGTCCACACAGCATACCAGGATAGGAGAAAAACATGCTCTGGTTTATTGGCAGTTCTTTAAACCAACCACAATCGGAGCGAGCCATGCGTCAGCAAAATAGCCTACGGAAGGAACTTGATTTGTTGGAACATGTGTCTGTTCAAAGGTTGTTTTTAGTCGTGCAACAGAAACCTCAGATTGGACAGATAGTCTGGCTAGCTGTCTGGATTTACCCTGCAGAGATCTGAGGAGCAGTTAAGCATAGTCCTCGTAAATCAACCAGAGTTTAAAGGCCCTGAACACCCACGCAGGTGTAAATAGTTAATGGCTTGTTGGACCTTTTCTAGGACTGAGTGGGTGTGGTTTGAATGAGATATTGACATCTTATCGAGTCCACTGTTAGTGTTGATGCCCATGTTAGGGTTTGACAAATGACACCTTTATCATCCTTATTGTAGAACAAAATTGTGACCTATAAATTCCCATCAAAGCTCCGGCCCATTTTCAACCTGAAAAGAGTCTAGTCAGCCAGAATAAAAACACCTGTGTGGGTGTTCAGAGGCTTTAAAATTACAACACAAAGAAAGTAAAAGGTAAAGGGCATCAGGGCAAAAATACAGCGGAATTTACAGCAGCACCGGAGCAATCCCGGAATCCCGGAAGTGCAACGTCATCAATGTACACTCACCTAAAGGATTATTAGGAACACCTGTTCAATTTCTCGTTAATGCAATTATCTAATCAACCAATCACATGGCAGTTGCTTCAATGCATTTAGGGGTGTGTTCCTGATCAAGACAATCTCCTGAACTCCAAACTGAATGTCAGAATGGGAAAGAAAGGTGATTTAAGCAATTTGGAGCTTGGCGTGGTTGTTGGTGCCAGATGGGCCGGTTGGAGTATTTCACAATCTGCTCAATTACTGGGATTTTCACGCACAACCATTTCTAGGGTTTAAAAAGGTTGGTGTGAAAAGGGAAAAACATCCAGTATGCGGCAGTATTGTGGGCGAAAATGCCTTGTTGATGCTAAAGGTCAGAGGAGAATGGGCTGACAACTTTGACTGAAATAACCACTCGTTACAACCAAGGTATGCAGCAAAGCATTATTGAAGCAACAACACGCACGACCTTGAGGCAGATGGGCTACAACAGCGGAAGACCCCACCGGGTACCACTCATCTCCACTGCAAATAGGAAAATGATTTACTATTTGCAAGAGCTCACCAAAATGGGACAGTTAAAGACTGGGAAAATGTTGCCTGGTCTGATGAGTCTCGATTTCTGTTGAGACATTCAGATTGTAGAGTCAGAATTTGGCGTAAACAGAATGAGAACATGGATCCATCATGCCTTGTTACCACTGTGCAGGCTGGTGGTGGTGGTGTAATGGTGTGGGGGATGTTTTCTTGGCGCACTTTAAGCCCCTTAGTGCCAATTTGGCAACCTTTAAATGCCAAGACCTACCTGAGCATTGTTTCTGACCATGTGCATCCCTTCATGTCCACCATGTACCCATCCTCTGATGGCTACTTCCAGCAGGATAATGCACCATGTCACAAAGCTCGAATCATTTCAAATTGGTTTCTTGAATATGACAATAAGTTCACTGTACTAAAATGGCCCCCACAGTCACCAGATCTCAACCCAATAGAGCATCTTTGGGATGTGGTGGAACAGGAGCTCTGTGCCCTGGATATGCATCCCACAAATCTCCATCAACTGCAAGATGTTATCCTATCCCTATAGGCCAACATTTCTAAAGAATGCTTTCAGAACCTTGTTGAATCAATGCCACGTAGAATTTAGGCTGATCTGAAGTCGAAAGGGGGTCAAACACAGTATTAGTATGGTGTTCCTAATAATCCTATAGGTGAGTGTAGAGCACATTGTTGACAACCTTTTCTGTGGTTTAGCATCATTAGCAATTGCCACCATGCAAAGAATTACTCTCAGATTTGTGCTTCACACAGTCCCACCATATTTGTCCGACATTAAATAACTTTTAACAAACTCTTTGGGGCCCACCACTTAATGTATTATGAGATGATGGATCCCTAGATACGAACGCTTAATACTGTAGACACTAGAAAGGCTCATTCAAATAATTCATCAGAGCACCAACTGGCTAACGATGGCAGTTTTCCAACTTTCCCATATGATAAATTAATCAAATCAACGGCTTTTATTACTCCTACTTTTGGCATAATTGGAATTTTACCATAGCAGCTGGATCTCTCACAACCTAGATGTACGGGCCAAATTTTAGTACACAGACATCCTGAAAGCAACTCATTGAATCAGAAACCAGGCTGAGGGACCACTGGACACAGAAAAGGTCGGTCAACCCTGCATTATAAAATAACTTTTGGAACAAGATGAAAACCATTGGCTGATGATACATGACAGCGCTCAGTGAATGAATTTTCCCTTTTAAAGCTTTGCCGGTCTCTCCTCCACATGCTAAACACAAGTGACATCTGGGTTACTGTGGTTTATAGCTTGAAATAATTATTCTAATTGACATTGCATATCACATCGTAACAGCATTGTTTTCTATGTGCCCTTGCAGCTGTTTGGAGAGTATTTTTGGGGTCAGGGACAGGCCTTGCATGACATTTTCAATATCCACCTGCAAACTGTGCTTTTGCAACTTTTGGGGATTAAAAGGCTACTGAAGGATATTTCTGCTAGGCAAAGAAAATACAAACAGATGACAATGATAATGACCATGATGGTGACTAATAGTATGTCACAATTATGAGACCAAGACCATAGGGGCGCCAGGGAGGGGCAGTCAATAACCAGGACAAAGAAAAGCAGCCGGAGGAAGATGACCTGACTGTGGCCGTGATTGCTGCTGAGGGTTCCCAGCAACAGAACAGGGGATCACACCGCGAGGCCACAGTGGGTGAGGATTCATCCAATAGGGGTCTATGCAAGAACCTCACTCTCATCTCTGTCTCAAAACAGAACCTTACAGTGAAAATGTGTGAAAAATAAAGTTATACAGCGCACAGGAAACTGTGCGCTGTATAACTTATTTACAGTAGATCTATGAAGTCACTACAAATATACTGTATATTGTTACCATGTGTGAAAGTATGAATATTGTGTGAGGATGCATGTGTGTATGTATTTGTGTGTGTGTTTATGTGTGTATTTGGCCCGCTGAATTACTCTTCTGCAAACACAAGCTGCTGTTTGAAAGCTGGTAGTTGAAAAATATGTGGTGGGCTAGTCAGAGATTCCTTGTGCTGTTGTATCTGTAACTTTAGTGCATGAAAAACATCAACCTCACTGTCTCTCTCGTTCGCTCGCTTAGGAAACCACTGCAGAGGTGGGAGCACATCTGCGCGCTGTTGTGTAGCCTCCGTGCGTCAAGGGAGACTCTAAATTTCAGACCACCCTCACTGAAATGTCAAGCAACCCCATAGCATCAGCAAAAAGAAATCTCACCAGTAGACTTTGAAAAAAATCCTGTTTTGCACGGCAACATGTAAACAGGAATATTAGTGGAATACTCACTTCCATTAGCCAGTTTAGTCGGAATATCGTCTTTTTCGGAATTAGGGCAAACAACTGAATACTATGTGCATGTAAACATAGTCACTGTGACAGTGGTTACAGAAATAAATTGAGCTTACATGTAGGCGGAGGAAAGACCTGAGAGCTCCTTTACAGGGCCGAAAGACACAAACCTCTGTGTGAAACTGTGTTTTTCATTATCCATCATTAGCATCTAGAACTAGTTTGCCTTCATGCACACTTATGACTTTACTGAGACTGTGCACTAAAGTCAGGGGAAATAGCAATTGGGTAGTTTTATGAAATTTTTTGCAACAACTCAGTCTTTCTCTCTTGCCAATGTGACAGCATTATGTTGCTATTTAAGAAGTCAAGGCGTTGTGATCTTTTTATTTTTTAGGTAATTAAATTTGTTTCTGCAAGCCCTTTATCAACTGTTCTAGTATTTGTGGTTTATCTGTCACTTTAATGAGGCTGTGTTTTTTTGTTTTTTTCAGCTCCCTCGGGTTGTGTGAAAGAATTTAAATCTATCAAAATGTGCAATTGTACGCATGGAAAGCTAATGAAAACAAGGCAGTGGGAAATTAATTTAAAGTGATTTGAAAGCAAAGTCTGCACCAGGAAACTCAGAGGTGGAATGGGAGCAGCCTCATTCAGTGAGAAATAAACATGACTGAGCCCTTTAGAAAGTCTTGAAACCGTTTCTGCACAGGCTGTATGCTTCCCCCAGGACTGCTATAAAAGAATCACTTTGAATACTAATATAATATGTGCTTCAGTGGATCAGTGGTCATGTGAAGACTTCAGGGATGCACCTGGACTTTATAGCCCACTGTTCCCCAATTTGCATTCCCGCTTCATTCGTTTTTAAATCCTTAGTCTACCATTTGATTAATAATTCGTGCTCAGCGTGCAATCTGCATTGGCCTGTTGTGAAAGTGTTTAGTAATATGCATGGATAAGATATTCGCCCTCCACCGGCAAGAGATCAGACAGGTGTTAGAGCTGTCCTTGTTTTAAGTCTCTCTGATCTCCTCAGAAAGGCTCTGTACAAAATATGCTGTATTCAGTAAAGAAGATGACAGACATTATAACTCTCTTGATAATGATTTAGACACCTAGTGAAGCAGTCAAAAGGTCAAATATCTGAATTCATCATTATCATCATTATCATTCCCACTGTTGCTGGCCACCATATATCCACATCAACATATACATCCAATACTAGCCTTAATATAAACATTTCTTTAAAAAACAGATGTCGTTTACATCAGCATTCACAACATGTGACAACAAAGAGCTCAATGTCCCATAATCTAGTAAGAAAATAAAAATAAATTGTAAATTGTTATCTAGGTTCTAGAGGGATAAGACTCCGTTTTTGAATGCCATCTACAATCGGCCTCCATAGTCCTGTGAATTATATAATGATAGTATGATAGTGTTTGAATGGCGTGCGATTATTAAAGGAGTAGGGGGACATTTATTAATTCTTTGATAAATTGCAAAATATAATTCATCAGTTATACAGCCAGTCTTATTTCTTATTATCATAGCCTTTTTAACTATCATCTGGTCTCTCTTGCACACCACTAGTGCCAAATATTGAACAAGCATTGTCTTTTTCTATAAAGGTTCTGTCAAGTCTGAATAACGCTGTAAAGAACAGCCAGTGAAAGATTCCTTTGTGTAAATGACAAAAAGCCATTACTTTCACAGCTTGATGGAGCCAGCAAATGTATGTATTCTGTATTTTTTGAGTATTAATTGTCAAGCTATACCTGACGCAAATGTTCAGTTATGCTGTAGATACTGTCATTTAACACATTCATACCAAAGATTGTTATTTACAATTTAACCCCGGCGTCTAGACACCGTCTCTTTAATCTCCCATATGTTGAGGGACTGCATTTATAAAGCCATTTTTTTGTTTACAAATGTTTCATGTTATGGCAGTTTCTACCATCTTATTCATGAAAATACATTCACCAAAAATATATGAAAAGCCCAAGACTTTCTTTTGTTAACAGTCTCAAAGGCCTGCTTATGAATACGTAAAGGAGCTTTGAAATATTCGTCAAAAAGGTGAAAACTGCAAATAGAGGTCTTTTTCAGAGAAAATAAATTATGCTGCTTGGGGTCTCGATGGGTTGGTGTTATAAATGTATCATGAAGCATTTGTTAAATAGCACATAAATACCATATTGCAGCACTATGACAACATTGCGATAATGTTTTAGTATCAGTGGTATAAGAAGTATTCTGGTGAGTAGCAATACCTTGAGGGAAAATACTCTACAGCAGCATTACATTTAAAATCAGTCAAGGTACAGAAGTATTAGCATCAACACATTTTTTTAGTATCTAAAGAAAATAGATGTGCTTTATAGTACTTGTCCTACTTTCAAGTGATACATGTTTATCTACTTTTACTGCCAATACAGATTTTTAATTAAGCTTTACCTGATTATATCCTACTTTTTTATGTGAGTGTCTCGACGCAGAATAAATCCTCTACTGCACAGGATTTTACAGTTTTTGTATGCAGATTTAAAGCTAAAAGAAAATTGTCATTTTCTGTCTTTGTGATCTCAACCTTACCAGAAAAATAAGAATCTTCAATATCACCACCCATAATTATTATGGTATGTGTGTGTGATTGAGTGTTAGTATGTCTTTGCTGTGTGTCTTTGCTGTGGTGCACCACCCAAAACACTCGCTTTTAATGATGTTAAAGCTCTCTTAATAGTAAACAAGCTAACAGAGAGTTTAATATACAACATTTAATCACGTCAACTTACTCATGTAAGGCTCCACTAAATTATGTTAGAGCATTGAAACCTACTTGCGCTAATCTCATTTGTAGTCATAATCTTTATTCTTGTGTCTAATTGTACTTTTAATCAATTATTCTGCTTCATTAAAGCAAAGAGTATGAGCAAGGGCAGCACAAGTTGTTTTCTTGAACCATGTCCTTACATGGAACTCTCCTGCTCATAGGCCGTACATTATTTAACTTTATCTTAATTAAATCAATATTACCTTCATATGTCTGGTTTAATTGCAAGCTTAAATATCCACTGGGATTTTCTTCTTTCTCCTGTTTGTGTTTCTTTCTCTCATTCAGTCGCCCTTGAAATCCCGTGTGTCCTTCATTAGTAATTAGCAGCTGTGGGATCTTCTCCAGAGACATATATATATAATGTATAGATGTCTGTTGTCTTTGTCGGCATCCTTGCTCTCTCCTATCTCTGCTGTGCTGCGAGTGCTTATGTGCGCTGATGAGGGAATAATCAGGACCTCTTGAACTTCAGAAACCCCCCGTGTTAGATAGAGTTGAATTTATTTCCCCAAAATACCGCTTGCAGAATGTAGTTAAACTTTCTCTGGAAAGCCAGCAGATGCCACTCAAAAGGAGGTCTAGCAGAGAGACTCCTGGCTTTCCCTCTACTGGGGTTTGCTGTCAATTATTCATCATTTTTCTCAAAGTACTGTAATAATGTCCTCAAGGCCGCTCGCATTGTCGTAAATATTAGCCGTTAGCTCAGGCTTGGGTTTGAATACACGCTGTTAATAAATTCCAATCATCTTTTATTTCATTAAAGTGAACATCAGTCTTGACTAATGATGTTTTGCCAGCAAACAGAAGCTGTTGTTGGTCTAGCATACACTAGCAAGGGTGACTTTGTTTGTTGGGGTATTTATGAAGTTATGAGGATCCAATATCTGCACAAACACAGATGGATGATTTTGCTAATCTCACTGGGCTAGTTAGGAATTTTGGCAGTGTTAGGGTTTGGTATAGTTTTGGCTTAAGTTGACCATTATTGTCTTTTTCTCTCAAATCCTTTATACAGTTGGACTGCTGCCTTGCTCCCTGCTCTGCCAATCTGGTTCAAGAAATTTTTACCAGCCATGACGATTGCCCTGGTGTTGTTTTCACCTTGTGTGTCCGTGTGTGTCATTGTGGCAAAAATGTGTTCCTGGCAAGACCGACTGTAGCAGCAAGTACCACAGAGACGTTTTTTAGTACTTTACCAGGTGTTGTGTCTGTCCGTGGACCAATTTTATCACCACGATAGCATCACAACCTTGCAAGACGCAGTCAGGACTCTTTGCAGGTGTGTAGTTAAAAATCAAAATGAAAGCTGGGTTCACACACAAACTTTACCCCCCTGGCCCAGTTTGACGTTGCTGCTGTGATGCCAAGAGCCCAACATGATCTCTAGTGTTCACAACTTCTCTATGTCCTCCATGTTTTTCTTTTTTCTTCAATGCATATGGATAGCAATCAGACAATTAATTAAGACTCTTTCATCTGTAAACACGACGCTGGCCTATTGGCAACATTGTAGGAAACAGCTGTTTCTATATTTTGCTCTTTCTTACTTTAATTTCTGGTTCATTTCACACTCATAATAAGACACTAAAACACTCTAATTGCTTTGATGTCTAAAAGATTTTATTGGAATTGATCTTAAAATGTTCAAATCAAATCCAAACAGTAGGTGCCAACTTAAGATGTCTCTGGTAATCTCTTAAATTTAAGAGCATTTTTAAGTAGGAGATATGATGTATCATGCATCTACCTATCTGTTGTTTTTCCTCAATAAACAGGCTTAAAGCGATAGTGGACTGGAGAACATTTGAGGTATTATGTAACTGTGACAAATTGTAAACCCACCACGTGTTGTCTGTGAGAGGAAAACATTGTATGAGTAAACCAAATCCACTTGATGCTGGTGCAACTTTAGCCTGGATAACATCCAGTAAATGTGTTGAATGTGTGAAAATCTGCCTGCTCTCTTTCTTCCACCACAGAGTCGTGTTCACAGTCACACATTCACAAACACACACAACACAATCACAAACACAGTGGCTCCAACCTTCCCATGCCTCTCGGTTAGGATCTTGCCTATTTCATGGATTAGTTACAGGAGGGGCTTTTAAAATTGTATCTGAGTGAACATTTTCGGAGGGAACCTCTGTATAACCTTGCCACTTCTACACTGTCTCCCAGACTTAGGCTCATCTTCTCTATAATAAAAGCAGACACAAAAGAATATCCTTGCTCCTGACCTGTATGCTATGAATGCTGTGCTTCTTTTCTTCGTCCATCACAGAGTCTTTTGGCTGTGCTATTCAGAAGCAAAATATCTAATTTAGTACTGTGGAAACTTTGAAAAGGACAGAAAATGCCGTGCATAGACCCCAAAGAGGAATGGATTGTTAGGCAGCTATCTGAAATAGAATGAATAAATCAAACAGAACTACGAAGGAAGGAAAACTGGTAAATGTTCAAATCTGAAAAAATAAATTACAAATACGTGACAGACAATGTTACAGAGGGCATGTATGATAACTCACTGGAGACATGATATGCTCAACTTTTAAGTGTCTTCAAGTTGTGGCCAAGTACACAGGTTTCAATCCCCAGAAATGTTATGCAGCTGTGATGAATAGGACAAAATAATTCACTCGCAAGTACCAAGAGTAGGCTATACCTACGAGTGTCTAAGGGAATTTGTCACAACTGTCTCATATTTAGAATTTTTGCTTACATACAACTTGTATAATTCTCTGCCATGACAGACCGTAATTTTCTCTTTTTTGCAGTCCCCTAATAAAACTATTAACATTAAAACTAAATATATTACATTTAAATTTTAAGTTCCACAATGTGAAGTTATATTTCAAATTGTTGTAGTGACATTTTTGTGAACATGCCAACAAACTACACTCAGCGCAAATTCTTTCAGGAAGATGTCTAATAACTTCAATCCCCCTATCTCTTCCTAAATCGATCACTCTTCAGTTAAACCAATAAGAATAATCCATGAAATTCACGAGCCAATCACAGCATTACATCTCTGCTTAAAATCTGACAATCACAGCTGTGTGATTTTTTTCTGCACCCTGGGTCTTTCTCCGGCAACCCGCTCCCGACGACTCCTTCAGTCCGATCTTCGAGCTCTTTCACCAACATCACCAGTGTCTAGACTCCATTGGAGGGATATGTCTTGTTTCTGTACCCCTTTAAAACGTTATTTTAAATCTAATGGAATCTAATCTCCAAAGACTCGGTACATTTTACATCTGCAACACAGTCTTTCCTGATTGAAATGGAGCAGAACAGCTAACGTCACATAGTAATGTAGGAAATGGCCACCTCCTCACGAACAGGTGGCAGTCAACAAGCTTAAGATTGATGAGAAATGTCTAACAATTTTTTACATAAAGCTAATATTTTGATGGGACTATGTTTACCATGTTCCCTATCTTGCATGTTAGCTTTTTAACATTTGCGAAATTAGCACTAAACACAAAGTGTAGCTGAGGATGATGGGAATGTGATTAGTTCTGCAAGTATTACACATCACAAATTAAACCTGATCATAGCACTAGAGTAAAAGGGAAGGGAAGTGATTACAGTTCATCCTGAGGGAAACGTGAATGTTTGTGCCAAATTGCATGATATCCAATGGTATTTGAGACATTTCATTTAAAACCACAAATGCAAACCTCAAGGTGGTGTTACAAAGAAACGCCAAGGATCACCAGTCAGTAGGAATCATCCTCAGGGGAACATGAAAGGTACTACCAAGTTTCATGGCAACCATTAAATATGTGTTGATATATTTCAGTGTGGAAATTGGACCAACCAACATCGCCATTCTTAGAGTTGGTTGCGTGGCTAAAAAGTTAAGCAATGGGTTAGGATAGGAATATGAAATTGCTCTTTAATGAAGTCCCATGTCAAGTTGTTAGAATGCCCTTCAGGAAGGCCTTTTTTCCCACCTGTTGCAGTAAGGACAGTCTGTGGCCTACAGGCTTCACATCACCATCACTTTCATTCAAAGTAAAAACAGGCTGGGGAGAATTTCTGCAACTGACCGCATAGCTAAATAAAGCTGCTTTTATGTATGTGTAATGATGTAACATACCAAAGGCATCCTTTCCTAACCCCTTTTATATTTTGTGACTGAAAACCCTAGTCCTTTAATGTGCATCAAAGGATTCTTGTTGACAGAGTCCTGGTAACATTAAAATATATGTCCCTTACCTTTAATGAAAAAGTACAAGCCTCAGGACATTTTGTTAAAAGTCTCACTTCAAAGTTTGCCAGCCCAGTTATTAGAGAGAATCTGCAAAACTCCTGCAGTCCTTCAGCACTTCTCATCAATTCACTTTTCTTGACCCAATCACACATGCCAAAGTGGAACACATCAAGGGGAATTAGATCATGCTACTATTTGTTAATGAGCTATCACTTCATGGGAAATCAACTGGAAGGTTTATTTATTGTTAACTCTATGCCCTGGAGTGCCAATTAAGCAGCTCCTGGGACATTTTGAATGCAAGTAATCAACAATCATGCGGAGGTGGGTTTTTGACAGCCTTTTGGTAGAAATATTTAATTGCACAAAAAAAAAAAAAAACACCCATAAAAAGTATGACCCACCAAAACCATTTCATAAAGAAAATAGGTGGGATGGCTTTGTTCATGCTGATCAGCTACTTTTAATTCGTTGATTGACAGATGAATGAGAATGTATGTGGTGCATTAAAATATATAAACATAACTCAACATTACCTTATTGTAATTTGCTCATTGTTTTTTGAAGATTATTTTGGGGCATTTTAATCATTGTATTTGACAGGACAGCTGAATACATGAAAGGGGGATTGACATGCAGCAAAGGGCCACAGGTCGGAGTCAACCCCAGGACTGCTGCATCGAGGTGTAAACCTCTATATATGGACGCCCGCTCTACCAACTGAGCTTTCCGGTCACCCTCATTGCTATTGGTCACAGTGTTTAAATACAGTGGGACAGGCTGATCTTACATTGTCTGTAATACATTATATGAATACTAATAAACCGAAACTGATGGCGCAGTGGCTATTACACATGCCTTTGGTGTGGGAGACCTGGGTTCCATTCCCACTGCGATGCATCAACCAATGTGTCCCAGAGCAAGACACTTAACTCCTAGTTGCTCCTGAGGCACGCAACCTCTGATATACAGCAATTGCAATCTCCTTTGGATAAAAGCGTCAACTACATGTAAGGTTATTTACAGTTGATTAATGTGTATTAATTAGCATTCTAGAATATCATTGGAGTTTGTGCTCTATGCAAGCTCATAGTTATGAATCCAAAAAGGCCAAATGGGCCTCCCTAGACATGAATGCTTTTTTGGTGTTAGATATTGTTGGAAAACTATGAATTGACCACAGCTAGTAATTTTTGTGCTTGTCAACAATGTCACAATTGTGTCTTATTTTGGTTTTTAATAGGTTTTCAATGTGTTTAAATTGTTTATGTTTATAATTTTTTGCAAACTCACTTGCCTCACATTGGCCCTTCAGGGACAAAAAAATAATGGATGGAATAAATACGTGGAGCACATAATAATCTTCTGAAAATTGGGCATGCCATCACGATGACCTTATGGAGATTTGATCAGTGTGGAATACTGAGCATTTTGAAATATAATTGGAGATTTTTACTGTGTACTGTGTATATATAAAAACATTAGGTGTTCATTAGGATCACATTTAACCATCAATAAAAAAAAAATGACCATTGACAAAGGATTAAACATAATTTGACACATGATACGTCTTGGTACAATTTCAACTGTAGGAGATAATGAGCATAAAATTGCAATTAGCTCTCTAATTAATAATTTCTGGAATTCTTACTCTTCAACCAGACATTACTTTAGATTGCTTTTTAAATTATCGTAACTGCAGGATCTGAAGCTACAGTTGGCCGTGGCTATAATATCAACTGTTTCATTCAAGTTAATGTTTAGACATTTCCTTCACACATGTAGTTTCATTGGGTTTCAAAGATTTGGCCAAATGCTTACTGGTTACGGAAGCTTGCAAGAAAATCTGTTTGGACTGGGGGCTCTGCAGGACTAGCATATGGATGAGCTGTTCAAAAGGCAGACAGGTTGGTTTTTTGTTATTATTCAAATTTGCCTCAGCTTTTAGACATGACAGAGAATAACACCTGCGAATGGCCACACATTCTAAATGAATCCCCTATTGAAAACTGTTGGTTTTGAAATCTGGCAAATGTGTGCACTCTGCCAGTGAATGCAGTTGACCCTCCCCTCTCTCCACTTTTTTGTGCTGCAGTCTCAGGCTGCTCCATCCATGCCGGTGTTTTATCGCTTACACTTTCTCCAGGGCCAGTTCTCCAAGCCCACTCTTCAATTCACTGTGAAAACAGAAGAGAATGCAGTCTCTCTGTTTTTTTTTTCAATGGTCTCCTTCTTACCTGAGAGGACACCAGCTGACGATCTAGGTGCCAGCCTGTCTTTGCCAGCCTGCTGCTTTTGTCTGCAACAGCCTGGCTGCCTGTTAAACTGAACACCAGGCTAGGGGTTTGACAAGTTGACATTAAGCAGATGGACTTGACCACACAGCAATGCATTGGCACTTTCCAAGCAAAAAGTCTCGGAAATTGAGGCCTGCAATTTGCAAACCGAGGAATCAAATACAGGCCCTTGTGCATGTTAGTGTTTGTGTATCCTTTGCATTTGAAGAATTGTAGAGATTAATCAAAAAAACATGAACTGATAAAATGCAAAGATGAAAACAGTCATGTTCTCTCTTTGTCATTCACTGCTGCATGACTTTAATGTTTTGTGGTTCTTCTTGGTAATGTTCCCATTCCTGTTCTGAATATTGCTACTACTGGACTATACACAGCACGTTACACAGCAAGAGGCTTTTTGGACCCAGGTTTTAAATTTAGACCGTGATTCCTATGCTTCAGATGCAAATTAATCTCCTGTGCTCCTAAAAGGTTTCTGGATTTCTAAAAAGGTTCCTTCCGGGGATTAGCTGAATAGCCATTTTTCCTTTCTGGGTTACGAAGGTTAAATAGCAGCTCGGCCTGATCAGGATTCATGTCCAGCGTCTCATGGATGCGCAATCATTCAGCTGTGGGCTCAATAGGTCAGGGTCTGACTCAAGGGTCTTTTCATGGTCGCTAACCTCAGCAGGGAGGTGTCACCTTACAGAGGTGGCCCCAGCATTGGGCTGGCAATGATGATCTTTGACTGTTCTGCCTCAGCTGCCATTTGTAGCAATCATGAGCCGTGACTTTTTCATGTGCATTAGATAATGTTTATTTTACTACAGCTGAATGAATTTGAATGAATCCCTCAAATGCTAATGTCAAAAGTCTCTTTTTTTGCCTCACATAGCTCTACCGAATAGCTCACTCTGACACAAACATACGCAGTGTCTCATTGCAGCAGATAACTATCGTCATTCATTGCCCAAACTTCCAGTCACTTTAATATTATTAATAATGATTCATAAAAAATGCCAAATGCTCACCACACATCAACTCTGTAGAGAGGGAAAATGTTTTTAATGGTGGAGGAAACGGGAGAACCCGGAGAAAACCGCCACAGACACTGGGAGGACATGTTCACTTCTTTATGTGAGGCCATAGTGCTAATCATTGGGCCACCTTGCTGCTATTTTGGTCAGGAAACAAATTGCTTTGACATCAACTTCAGTCTTTTTATAGAAGATCTATCAGATCAACATAACCCTAAATCACAAATCTGAGCTGCATGAGGGGCGGCCCTGCTCAAGGCCAGAGGGCGTAGCACCCGAAACGTGTGGTAACTGCCAAAAACTCCAGAAGAAAAATACATTTTGCACTAGTCTATATCCTTGACATTTCACTTCCAAGATTGCTCCGGTGCAACAGGAAATTACCCCGGATGCATATCTTTTTGCCGATGTCAGTTTCCTTCAGCTTTTTCTGTGTTGGAATTTTAATCTCCAGTGAATTTATGAAGAATATGATTAACTGCTCCTCAGATCTCTGCATGGTAAATTGATGAAGCTAGTTAGACTGTCCAATCTGAGTTTTATCTTGCACGACCAAAACAACTTTTGAATGTACGTTCCACCAAAACAAGTTCCTTTTCGAGGCTATTTTGCTGCGGCTCCGTTCAGAGCTTAGTTCCACGCATGACAATTGTAATTGGTTAAAAGGAATGCCAGTAAACCAGAGCATGTTTTTGTGGCGGATGGTCTGGCAAAGCAAGACTAAGTTACATCACATCTGTTAAGAAAGCATCAGCTAGTTAACAAATTACCAATAAAGTAACAGAAACAAATGGATTGCCAAAGCGTGTGAAATACCACTGAAAATAAGTGTGACACATTGCAACAGCTGCTTGTTTGAGCACATTGCAACTTCACAATCAAAAATAGATTTTTGCAAAGAATTTGACTTGTTGAGGACAACTTGTTGAGTTCTGTGAATGACTTTCAGAGTAACAAATCGAGCCAATTACAGGTGGAAACACACCGCTCCGTTGGGATCGTAAACATTGATCGGGCCACGGTGTGTTTACTCTTGTCGTATTTTCACAGGGTTTCAGTGCCCATGAGGGTCTGGTAACCCGTGTCTGTGTGTGTTTTGGCAAACGCTATGATTGAGGGTTGGCGTGTGCGTCTGTGCACCTTTGTCCATGTGAATGCTTTGATAAGCTTTGAGACACACTGGGGAGCCTTTCTTCCCTCTGCCCCTCAGTCTGGCAGTAATCACTGATTAGAGGCTCAGCTCGTCTCACCACATTGGAAGGTTTTTCTCCTGAGACAGAAAACGTGTCTCATCTGAGCTGTCAGAAAGCCATCAGATGACACACAGCAACTTTCTGGGGGAGGCACGTGGGCATAACAGGACACAATGTGTCCACTGAGACGGTTTGTGTTTGTGAACAGTTTTAAGATTCATGATTCAAGATTCAAGATTCAAGATTCCAAATCCACTCTGTTGCACCAGCAGGGTTTAAGAGGAAAGGGGAAAAGAGGAAGAGTCACGTTAACACACAGTAATAAATATGGAAGAAATTAATTATTAAATAGTAAATAGTCAAATTTATTTAAAGTAATCGATCAGTCACATGTTTAATTGCATGCTTCAGCCCTGGTGTGTGTGTTTTGTCCCTGTGGTATACTGGGAGCAGTGCTGATTGTAGAGTCTGACAGCAGCAGGCAGGAAAGACCTGAGGTATCGCTCTGCGACGCAGCACGGGTGCAGGTAGGTTCTTGTTTCTGTCACAAGCAGAGAAATTAGTAAAAGCCCTCAGTCTGATGTGATGAGTTGGTTGAAGCAATTGTAAAGGTTGGAGGGTGATTAAAAAATTGGGGGAATGTGACAAGTACATTTAATCAAGTAGTGTTGAAATCTCAGGTGCTTTACTTATGGTTTTCAGTTTCATGTAACTTACTTCTACTTCAAAATCTCAGAGGAAAATATTGAAAGTTGTTCTCTCCTACTACATTTTTCTGACAGTTTCAGCTACTTATGTTTCATTTTTTTGTCAAGTGAAACCATGGTATCCCAAAAGTCTGTGTTTTTTTCCATTTGAATGTTTGTGATAAACGAAGAATGACGTGTACCTTAATGTCTTAATAAAAGTCAAATAAGTTAAATAAACCATTTCAAAAAGCCTCTTTGATAAGCTGGATAATATATTGTCACAAAGCTGAAAACAGCTGACACCATAAAAAGTATAAAGTAAGTATGAAGGACAACGATGCTACAAACTTATGATGTTCTTATAGAATATCAGGCATTGCTGTATGGATTTGAGCTGTGCTGAATATTATTTCAACATCTTCATACTGTAAGCCAGCTATCCAAGTTGGAAAAAACAACAACTATTGAGACATTTGTCTGCCAATATACATGACATGAACCAACTAAAATTTAAAAAGTGAAAGTGAAAAGTCCTCCATAAAAATCCTTCCTTCTACAGCCCTCTTATATGGATATGAGATCAACCACAATGTTGAATCCTTTGAGAGTATTAGTAGATCTGCTGGGTACACCAGGACTGACCAGGATTGTAGAGATAAACGGATGATTTCTCAGCTTACAGTCAACCCTGTTGTCAGCAATCTCAAGCGATGAAAAGCACTTGTAAAAGTAAATTATTAAAGCGTGAGGAACCACGGGACTTGGACTTGGACTCAGGAGATTCTTTGTCAGGGGGAACTGAAAGACATTGGTCCCTGAAGCTTTCATGAAGGACTTTTAACTCACATTAAAGTGCCCCAGACCTCTTGGGATTGCTGTGCGGCTGTGACCTTCACGTGACATAGGCACTCATCGGTTTGTATCTTACTTTCCACAACTTAAAACACATCAGCAGAGTGTGTGGAAATTGGAAATGTCCTTGGAACCTACGCCAAACACATGCGAGTGGTGTCAATCTGGGGGTGGCAGTAGCTTTGGGGGTGGCAGTAGCTCAGTCCATAGGGAGTTGGGTTGGGAACCGGAGGGTCACTGGTTCAAATCCCTGTATGGACCCAAAAAGTTGGGAGCGTGGATTGGTGGCTGGAGAGATGCCAGTTCACCTCCTGGGCACTGCCATGTGCCCTTGAGCAAGGCACCGTACCCCCCCGACCGCTCAGGGCGCTGGTTCAGCTGGCAGCCCGCTCACTCTGACATCTCTCCATGTATAGTGCATGTATAGGTCCTGAGCATGTTGTGTGTATTTCAGGCCTGTGTTTGAGTACTAACAAAAAGTGTGTACACAGAGTGTAGTGCAGTAATTTCCCCATTGGGGACTAATAAACTAATTATCTATTATCTATTATCTATTATCTTCTCGTCTAAATCTTGTCCGGACATTTCCCCAAATGTTGAACTATTTCTTTAGCTTTTCTCCTCTGAATCCATCGTGAGTTAAAACTCTAGAATCCAAACCAATACTTTAGTATATTACCAGATACCTACAAAACGGATGACATTCTCATCAGCCTGTGCTTTGTGCCTTATTTGAATGAACTTACAACCTGTGCACCATGTACTTGGCCCTAAAGTAACAAACAGACAGGCAAAGCAAATTTCAAGGTCTGAAAAATACCAAACAGTCCGAATGCTGCTTGCAATGGTCATTGCATTGCCACAAACATAGGCCCTTTGTGTTTTTTTCTTTTTAATGAGCAGGATTGATGGTCCTTGTATAGTAACTAAGCCTAATTAGATCATGAATTATTCTTGTTTTATTCTTTATTCTATTTGTTTTAATAGGCTAGTCTTATATTAAGTTGTAGATCTTCCGATATTAGACCATAAAGAGCACACTTGCAGTCCTTTTCACTGCCCACACAGCACACATTGCAGTCCCTGTATGGAGTGCTTACATTTTCTAAGCATTTACAAACAACATCTGCTCTAAAAATACATTTGGACCTGGCTCCCCCTGCCAGTAAGCTGATTGGTCAGAACGGCTCATTTGCTTTATGATGATTACATTTTCTGAGATAACCTTTTCTTGCTTTGCACTGATGTCAGTAATTTGAGGGGCAATTTTGTCACAACCGCGCATCTCTTGCATTAGTCAGGGCCCTTTGGTATCAAGCATCGTCAGAAATCAATGATGGGTGTGTGTAGATAAAATCTCATCCAATCACCATCTGTGTTTGAAGGTTAGATGAGAGCTACATATAATGTATAAAAACATGTAAAACTCTGTAGGCCGTATACAGTCTGTACGGTACATAAATACATATATTACATATTTATGTTGAATTGATTTCCTTTTTATGTTCAACACTATTTGTTTCCTCTTATATCTTCTTTGTTCTTCTGTTTCTCTCTTCCACTGTATTTTTCCAGTGAGCTAATAATGGTGAAAGTTGCTTCTTAATTATGACCTATCCTCTCATGCATATTTAATGCAGTATTCTCATTCACATTTGAAAGGAGGCTAATTCACAGCATAAATATTTGACATGTGCCTTTTGTATTTCCACCTCACACGTTTCATTTCACTGCATAATTTATCGTTGGGCTCGGTATATACCATGCAGACTCTTTCCCTCATTAACTTAATGATAAGGTAACCTTTGTTATGCTACCATGAAAACAGGCAACATAAACTATTAGTGAGATAGCATTTCTAATTGATTAACCTAAGAAAGAATCTTCAAGTCATCCCTGTTGACCACGTTAAGAACACTTCACCGACCATGAGTAGACTTTGATTTCCTGATGAATCAGAGTCAAATGGCCACACAGCTTTACATGTTGTGAAGCGACTTCACATCTACAGTACCACCTGTGTTGGTCTTACTGTGAGACCAAAGGCGCACAAGGCCACTGCACATCATCAATCAAACACGGAGTAATCAGATACAGATTGTTGCAAATTGCCCAGGAGGATAGGAATCGATGTAAAGCAAAATTAACCCAGGGACAAAATTGACAAAGATTAAACAACTGGTGAGAAATTGGATATAAATTCCAATTATGATAAATACCATGGCGCAAGCCTTTGTTTGTTGGCTCTTGAAGGACGCCAACTGGAACTGTTCTGCATGAGTTGAAATGGAATATGAAGTGGTCTCCTGGCCAATAAGAAAGAAAGTATTTGTATTCACCTTGTGAACTGGATCTGCTTTGATTCTCAGAGACCCAGAGGGGAGGATAAACAGGTACTGCGTGCTATAATATGAAGAAAGTAAACAGAGGAAATCAAAGTAAAAAATAAGACAGCTACACATAGTGGATCATTTACCAGCTATTGTGAAAAGGGCCAGATATTTATATCAAGGGTTGGTGGAGACAAAACAAAGCTTTAAGTAAAGTGAACATTGGGCTTACATTCACCAGGTGTCCAACCCATTCTCACTCACAACTCGTAAAATACTGCCTCTGGTCAGTGGCTCTCAGCGTCCGATATCACCCTTTAGAGTCTGTATGGAATGCACCGGGCAGAGCATCAGTTCATCCGCAGCGCTGTAAACAGACATAGCATTAAAAGCGGACGGTAGCAAGTATCATGAAAGACCAGAAATTGGCACAAGGTGGTTGATTGGGGTGGTGAATGGGTTAACACAGGACTTTCACCCATAAGGATTGTCAAGTTTGTGTCCCAGTCTTGTCCCGCATTTTACTGAAATGGACAATTTGTAACCCCACCCACAGTCTGTTTTTGATCCAAATCGTCCCGCTCTCGTACGTCATGTAATTTATACATACGTCCCAAGTCAGAGCGTTGAAAAGAGTCCCAACCAAGAGTCCTGATCAAGCGCATCTAAATATGACGGCAAAGGACCTAACGTAAGTCCCAGGAACGTCAAATAGCAACGCCAATGGTTCCAACACCTGACCATAAAAAAGTGAAGCCAAGAGTCCCTACCAAAGCTCATCTAAATATGACAATAAAAGAGCCTAATATAAAATGCCATTAGCAAACACCAAAGGCACCTGACCAAGTGATCGGAGTGAGAATGTGTTGCTGATGCATGTTCAAAGGCATTATTTTTAGACAAACTAAACAGTTAACACAATATTTCTTTCCTGCATGTTAAGGCTGAATGTCATTTCTCTGTGTTACCACTACCCCTTAACCCTTCCCCTAGGTTTTGCGCGTTCACACGAGACACGAGGGCTGTCCCAATACTCATTTTGATTGAGGGGTAGGGGCGTGTGGCTCTTGAAACCATACGCAGTTAAAGAAAAAACTGTATGCTTAAAACCGATTGGTATCATTATACATTACGCAACAGGCAACAATGGCTGCCAGATTGACCAGAGAGACCCATAAATGTAAGTATTTTTGGGCTTAAGTAATTGACAAAAATTATTATTAAAAACAACGACAGTCTTGTTTATTGCTCTATACAGTCCTGTACATATATACTTCCAACCATGTTCTTAATTGAAACTTTTTAAAAATTGCTAGCTTGCTATGCTAACAACAATCATTAACCGTTAATGTTAACGTTACATTGCTGATTTGCACAACAGTTCCGCATTTCTCTGCCTTGAATGGACTCCATGCATGGCCACAGTTTTAACCATTAGCAGAGAATTTCACTTGCTATCAGTGCACAACACTACTTGCTTTGGAGACATCACTACGTGCTTTATATGTACCGTCCTGTATCTCACAGGGACCAGAAGGACACCCAGCAGCTAATCCACTTTCAGGCTGAAAACAAAAAAAGTTTCTTAAATCATGTGTTCTAGTTGTAACCATTCATTATTGCATTGGTACTGTGTTATTGTAATCATTTGTAATTAATTCCTGTTCATGCACTTGTACATTGTTGTTGGTTATGATACGGGACACTGATGATGTGTGAGGTAAGGGTTACTAGCCCACAGGAATCCGACTGGTCTGAAACATCAGAATAGCTGCAGTTTATTTGTTTGTTTGTGGACTTGTGTCTTTTTTTAGTTTTATGCATTTGAGTGCTTTTATGTGTGTGACATGTAAGTTATGGTTCTAATAGTTGATAACGGCTCTGTAATATAATATATTTTATGAAATGTTTCTGCCTATTTAATTTATTTGGTAATAAGCACAGATTTTTGTTAATAAAGAACGTTTTTCTGAAAATCAATTACATTCAAAACGGTGTTAACTGAAACAGATATCCAACACACAATGCAGTGTGTGTGCACATGTGTATTGCAAACAGATCTAAGTACTACACCTGCCTCTGCACCAACAAAGTGAACATAAAATAACTATAAAACATATAAATGCTCATGAATCTGTTGTCAAAACCCACGCAATCAACATAGACACACTTGCAGACAGCATCTTGGAAGTTTGTGATTAATATGGTGATGTAACCAAGTGGTGTCCTATTTCATAGGGGTATGTTTTCACCCTAAGCCCTTACCACTTGGTTTCAAGGGGCCAAGGGCTAAGGGTGCATTCACTAGGGTGCAGGGGTAAGATGGAGAAATGGGATTCAGCCTAAGTCTTCACACAGTGTTTACACCATCATGGGACACTTGGTGCAGGTCTTCCATTATGTTATATTTTCATTTCTGATCATGAAAAAAAAAAATTGGGTAATATCCGTTTGACCCTGATGTGCAGATTTCCAAAGAACGAACCGGAAGCCATGACAGGTTTCTGAAGCCTGAATGGAACCGAGCCATCCTCTATCTGTGACAAGCTACTGAACCCCGAACAGTTCTGCTGTGCTCTTATCTGAAGGAGTGTGTTGATGTGACCGTGTCATGATAATGAAGTTAGGGCCACAGAAGCCTGTCTCAGTGACTGAGTGATCGCCTGAGGGCTTCTGCCACCACCTTCATTCATCACAGCGATGATAGTTTTCTCATTCCCCCTTCTTCTCTCTCTCTCTTTCTCTCTTCCGCTCTCTTACATGCTCTCTGTCTCTCCATCTGTCTCTCTACTCCCATTCCCAGGCGCTGCATTTGCATTTGTACCCTTTCAGCGGTTCATTAACACTTGATGAATGCTGCTGTGTAAAAAGGTTTCCTTAAAGTCATTTAGTTGGTGAGTCATGAATATACCCCCACACCCCCCCACACCCACCCAACGCCCACCACACCCATCGTGTTTCTGGCTATACGGCTGCTTTCTAATGCAGGTCATCTGTCAGATACCCACTCCTTATTACCTGTTACCTCAGAAGACAGACCTGGGCACCAGCACCTCCTTTCACCCCCCGAGCAACCTGAATCCTTTGAACAGGGGCATACCCAGGAGATTGGAGTGGACTGACATCACATCACCTTAATGTCCCTCTCTTCCCAACACTCTTTCACACCACACGCAGCAAAGGGCTGGCACACCTCCCCTTCTGAGGATCTTATTGGCCTCCCCTGCTGCCCCCCCCCCCCCCCCCCCCCCCCCCCCCCCAGACTCATTAGGGGATAGGTAGCTGGCTGGTTAGTGTTGGTCATGTATTACTGAACAGCACAGACCAAAGGACGGGGCTGGAAGGGTGCCCCCCCCAAAAAATGAATGCCCCTACAGTGCTGTCAGTCTGACAATTCTGATCCCTATTGTATCAGAGTCCTGTCACTGGGTTGTCTATTCTGCCAATTTCCCCAGCCCTTGTCACATGACCAATTAATTCTTATTTCCTAGCAGATGAACATTTTGTTCTATCCTATACAATATTTCCAATATTTCCTAGCAGATATTCTATGCTCAATATCTGCAGACAAGGCCTGACCCTGACTGATTAGTGATCCCCCCGTGACACCCCACTCAAAAGAATCCTGGAATCGCGCCTGCACAGACCCAGTGGCCCATGGACATTATCACAAGAGACACAAAACAACCACAAAAAGGCAAAAACAAAAGAAACATAGATGCACAAGGATCACATAAAATGTATTTAGAACACAAAGTGACACAAAACAACTTAAACCAATGGCATGTGTCTCTTTCAGTCCTGGGGGTCGTCTTCCTATCTTGGGTTGGCCTTTTACTTGTCCGCCTCCAGGGTTTTTAAAGTTACAATTTGCAGCTATTTCTTGATATTATTCCATGTAGCAATATTTCAAGTTGTTTATTTGGCATTAATTTATGACACTGTATAAACAATGTAACCACTGAAGAACATGTTTGCTGATTTAAATCCAGTGTGAACAGATGAACAGAGCTCACAGTCTTCTGAGATTTGCCGGATGAAACGCTTCTTTTTGCAGTGAATAAGTGTGCCCACCCTCATTTAAGAGTGTGTGTCACATCATCTGTGCTCTTTTTAACCTTGCGCTGCTTTTATGTCATTTTGGTCCCTCTCCATCACTTTTCTTGCCTCTTGCTGCTCTTTCTCCTTATCTGGCCTGATTTTGCACTTTGCAGCTGCCATTAGTCTAAAGCCGTCGCTCATGCATTAACCATTGGCCCATATTGGCGCCCATTAGATCTGCCATCTCTCATAGAGGAAGCGCCGAGGTGTTGGATGACAGACTGAGTGCAGTTGCCTGATGATTTTTACAACACCCACAAGACGGCCGACCATCTTGTGCTTATTACCATCCTGCTCAGTCATACCTTTTGCAAAAGTTAGCGTTTTATAAAAGGAGGTTTCAAATTAGTAGCAACAAAGGAACAAGATGAAACATTTTCAAAAGACGTGGACGCTGATTGTGATTGGTTGATTTGCTGCTCTGCTGCCGGATGGAATACTGATTGAGGGACTGAGGCTTTTTGATGATGGGAACATGAATGTTAAAACATAATCACATTGGAAAATTGACCTTTGCCACCCTTTTGCACCTGTTGGCTCTCTCACTGGTAAAGTGTTTTGATGTTTCACGTTATGTAAATAATTTAAATCTTTATTGCAGACTTTTCTACATGCACTGCCAGTGTAACATAAGCAAATAGAGATAAATGTTAACTTATTGCAGTCTTATCTGCTGTAATGGTCTGTCACATAGCTTTGCTGCCAGAAAGATTCAACCTCTAAAATATCTGTGAGTATCTACCACAAAGGCAATGCCAGCTCCATGGCTTTAAAATGAACTTAACTTTTAATACTGTAAAATGCACAAGAATTAGAGAGGTAAACATATGTGTAATAAGAATTCAAATCCGTGCTTTTTTTGTGTGTGTGTGTTTTTTTTTTTTTTCTTTGTACTCTTCATTGCATCTGACATCTGACAATTAGAGCTCCATTCTGCTACTGCTGATTACATTTGCAGCAGGTATCAATTTGCCCTGATAAAGGATAAATGTGACACGGTTGTTATGAAATTAAGTCCAGGTGAGCATCTGTTTTACTTAATGATAAACTAATTTTTTGGTTACATTTAACAGATGATCATGTGTTTGGATTTATACACTTTCAAAACAAATGAAAGGTCTCTATGAGGGCAGGAGTGCCTAATGACCACAAACAGTGGCTGTCCAATCATAGCTTAGCAACTGTAACTATGTGAAAGGGGTCACTCTGTAATTATCACACAAATCAGTTGCTGCCCTCGATTGTAACGAGCTTTATACCAAGTTTCAGCTCATTGTTTAACTTGAGTGTTCTGGTTCAGTCTCACTGCTCTCCTGGTACCATTTGTCAGAGAAAAAGCTGTAAAAGCCACTGTATACTGCCTGCTCAGCACTAAACAGCAGACACACACAGTTAGAAACTAGCTGGTGAAAAAAGTGGAGCATGTAGCAGATATTAGGGCCAGATTTTTCCCTTCCAGTTGGATGAGACCAAAAACAGAGCTCAAAGAGATTGAATAAACAAACAATACAACCAGAAACACACCAAATCAAGAATAATGGGCTCCTTAACAGCTGGATGTGTGAATAAACAACCCAGTCTCATGGCAGTTTGTGATATGGTCACGTTAATTTGACCAATTTCTTAGTGGTCACAATAAAATTAGCAATGGCTGCTGGGGGACGCAACAACGAGGAAATGAAACGCCATACGCTTGTGACAACAACGGGATGGATCACCACACATGGGGCGCGCTACAACAACGGGACGGTTGTGGTTAGAAAAAGAACAATGTGGCAAAGAACCGTCACACGCAGGAGACAGCGACAACAACGCAGCGGTTTTGTTCAGGAAAAGAATAACGCAGAAACGGACCACCACACGTGACACGTGTTACAACAACAGTACGGTTGTGGTTTGGAAAAGAACAACGGGGAAATAAATGCCACACGGACGCAATCCCCGGTCTCCAGGGTGAAAGTCCTGTGTCGTTTGACCTATCCTCCAACCAACTTCCATATGCAGATTTTTGGCTTTTCAATACTACTTGCTACCTTAATCGTTATCACGAAAGATGCTTTCCATTGAAATACATTAGTTTAATAATGAGTTACTTGCAATCATAACTGTTATTGCAACAATGGCATCAGAAACACCACAGCAACAGTTCAATATGTAAAAGTATTTCCATGAGATGTTTTATTACCATTGACAGCGGCATGGATTCTTCAATACTAACCAAAGTTAGTCAGCTGGTATTTCAGATGTTTATACTAACATATTCAACTAAACAACCCCTCTTCTGATGAGGAGGGGGGAAATGCAGGTTAACAGGGGGCATGCAATTTGGTAATATAGCTAAAAATCTCCCCTCATATTGCGTACTGAGCACAGAAAAATAATACCAGTTGACTCCTTTCAAACTATAGATTTAAAACTCGTATTGTGTAACTTCTCTGTAGTTCTACAGTAATTTCCTTGGCTCTTCATTATTTTAAAATTCAAAATCCTTTACTAATCCCACAACGGGGAAATTCACTCTGTGAGCAGCAGAAAGGGACAGGTGAAAAGTACAAGACACTGTAAAGGTAAACATACAAGTAAATGTAGGTAAAGAAAAGAAATGGCTGAATGTGTTTATAGGATTGCATTATTGCTGTAAATAGAAACATAACATGGTTAATGCTAATAACGATGGTTGATGTGTAATTTAAATGCCTGTGACACCCTGATAAGCTCACTCACAAGAGATTTAAAGGCTTACATTCACATAATGTCTGACAAACTACTTACAAAAAACCATGACACAACAACAATAAATATGTCCTGAAGGATAAACTAGACAAATACACAAAATAGAGTCATCAAGTAGAATATAGAAAGGGTCTGACTGGGATCAGACTGCAGTGTAGGCGTTGTGTAGTTATAGGATTTTCTGGTGTGACTGCCTCAGTTAGCATGTTAGATCAAGCACAGTGAGCTCTGTCAGACCTCAAACGCTGCAGCCTACAAACACAAACACATTGGGATAAGCTATTGTAACTTAGCATTGGCACTCTTTGGTCAACTTTAAATTCCAGCCACGCCGAAACGTTTTAAACCCAAATCATTTTGCAGGAACGCTGCAAAGCTGCATCGTTTTTTTCCTGTGTGAAATGGAGGGGGGATATGGAATGATGGCTCTATTTTGAGCTTTTGGTTCACTGCTTTCCTTGCAAGGAGAATATTTGTTTTCCCTTACTACTAAAACAGTCTCTTTGAATCCCTGCAGGACTCAGAGGCCTCCATTTTTCCAGTCTTGATATTGATGCAATTTGATGTACACATCTGTGTATCTGTAAGGCATTTGTTTCTCTGGCTGGTTTCATATATATATATATATATATATATATAAGAAACCAGCCAG
>NC_048415.1:4004266-4010491 GCF_013103735.1 Etheostoma cragini
AGTTTCCCTGCTGGAAGGGTGATATAATTGGCCTGAACACAGTTATATTTGCATCTGTTAGCCATTGCCAATCAGGCATCATTAGGGCAGGCTAAAAGAGAAAGATTACTGTGTGTCGGTATTCTCAGTAAGATCTGCTCTCTATCCTGTCATGCTTATTCAGAGGATGAAGAGTCCATCTCATCATTTCAGCTTACCCACACACCATACTAAGTCAGAATTGATAATAGCCCGCTGGCACATAGAGAAACAGGAGGTTTAGATGCCACATTGAGTTTGATTGGTTTGCATACAGAGTGTATGGTGGCCAGGAAAGACCAAAATTCATGGCAATCCATTAAAAGGATTGTCATGATGTTGCAATCTGGACTCAAACTGATCAACCATATGTGTGTCTATATGTACATTTAGTTATTTTAAAGCTATACAGAGTGTGGTTTCTGTCACCCCCATAATGAATTCTAAGCAGTGATATAGAATTGCAGTGCGTCCACTTGATATAAGCCTTATCTTCAATCTAGCTTCTGCGCTGGAAAGTCACCGGACAACTCAATCTTCTGAAACAGCCATTCTGAGTTGTGTGGAGTCAATAGTCTTAATTAGCTTTGTGGCAACTCATTTGGCAATGACTTGAATGTAACAGATATTCATTAATATCAAAAAGTTACGCATTAAAGCTTTACCTATGAATCTAAATGAGCAAACTAATAAAGCATGACTTGTATTTTAATCCTACCTTCAAAAATAAAAAAGTATAAACTTTGTCTAAATGCAAAACTTTGAATGGTCCAAGCACAGTAGTAGTGGACAGTGGTGCATATAATAGGCGGGGACCAAGATGAATGTAATTTTGGTCTGAAACGTCTATCTTGGCAGACCGTACTGATGAAAATGACAAAGTGCCTAAAAATGTGACAGTTACTGACTGTGTTGACCATGCTGAATGCACTTTTGAGAAATAACTTTGGCTTATCTACTGTGCAAGGTGACAGGCTTTAATATTGGCTTATAAAATAAAAAATAACACCTGTGGGACATCACTTAAGCTTCATTGTACACTGCGCATCAAAACTGGTGAAAGATTGAAGGGATTGAAGAGAAACCTTGATGTATTGCCTGAATATTGAACTGAAATCTATCTAAGGCTTTGTGTTATGGGCCTATGGCCAAATTGTAAATATTTTTGGCAAATCTGCATAATGGAACGTCATGCTGCTTTGGATACGAGCAGGGCCTGTTTGCACTGCACAAACAAAGATCAACTGGATCACTTTTGATACTGAAGACAAATCAGAGGCTTATGATGTATTAATATTTGGCCTTTTCTCACTTCATTAGGCATATTAGACTCTTAATATTGGATCCATGTATCTTATGAAGAATATATACATTTCCCATTATATACTGTATTTAATCTTATCAATGCAGGCTGAAGTCTACAGGGTAACATACTGACATGTTTCCAGTCCGTTGGAGGGCAAACACACAGTCATGCAGACAGCTGACAGCGGAGGAAGGTAATTTAACTGTTTGCTGCCTCAACGTCAGATAAGAAAAGAGACTCAAATGGTGGTCTGGATCAGCTGTTTTCATCCCCATGACTGTGGTTTCTCTGTTTTACTGACTGTTTCACTCAGTTTGAAAAACTGAGTGACCGGACCTCAACCACCAAAGTCAGATATAATTTTATTTGGATGTCAAAAGATAAAATCATACATGGAAATCTAGTCTGTAAATTCTTGTGACCATTAAGAAATATTACTTAGCTCTGAACATAGTCATCAACAAGGGGAGGTGGTTTTATATAACAATATTTTATTTCAGACGTGTCCTTCTCCCTTTTACAAAATCATAGTTTTCGTTCACTTTAATTATTTCAGTTTGATTTGCTATGAACATTGTTCTCTGACTTGGTCTCTTGGAAACATGGATGCATGTTGTTAACCCTCTATATGCCTTCCCCTCCAATCCATGAGGTAACATCAAAGATTACCTTTCAATCCACATATACCTAGAACATGGTAAAACATGCAGCGAGCAGACTTTGAATTGATATGGTCGTTCCCTTTTAAAGGTCCCAGTGTGATTTTGTGATGTTCTACAAACATATTTGGATTGCTTGATGAGCACCAAGGCTTCTAATGAAAATGAAATACCCCCTGAAGTGTTCTTAGTCCTGGAACAGAAGTCATTTTAAAAATGTACAATTTTCTCTTGTTCTGTCTCTGTGTTGAGCGGGCATAAAGATGATTAAAGAGACAAAGACATTTTGGCTTGATGACAATGAAGCTCAGCTCATCCACAAAACTAATCTCTTTAATTCCCTCCCTAAGTGACCCAACATCTTCTTACTGACCACCACACCCTCTTCCTTCCACACTTCATCCTCTTTTTCCTTTCTTACCTCTTCTGTTGTAATACAAATTCTCAGAGGCCTGACTGTGCATATAACCCTCTCTGGCCTGATAAGCCTCTGATAAGCAGTCTGTCTGCTCTCCCAGAGGACACTGGGTTTGAGTTTCTCTCTCTGACCTCTCTTTGAGGTCCAGGTTTCTTCCCTGTGGAGGAGCCAGGCCCAAAGCTCTCATCCGGTGACCCGTCCAAGACCATTTCAAAGAGCTGACAGGATCAAAAGCAGAGGCATAGAGCTCAGGGAATAGAAAGCTCTGTACATGTTCAGACTCGAGAGAAGGGATGAGATTCGCCAACTTTTCATGTCTCTCTCTTTCTCTCTCTCTCTCTCTCTCTCTCTCTTTCTCTCTCTCTCTCTTCTTATAGTGGATGGTTGTTACTGCATACATGTCCAGGCAGACCTGTTGCTGCATACAAATATGTTCAATCTCTCTGCAGCTTTGTTGTTTTTTTCTGTGTTGACGTTCCCTGGCCGAGGTGTGATGTGCTGACCAAAAGATGTAAGTAGGTAGATGTAAACAGAAGCACTGAACCAGAAAGAGAGGTGGACATGTTTTCCCCCAAGGCAACACAAATAATCACATGATATTGTAGACAGGTTCCATGGGATCCCACAGCGGGGGCTGCTGTAAGGGGGAATTGCACAAGTTTGACAAAGGCAGCGTGCACTTGGGAAGTCAAAGCAACACAGTCTGTTACTTTATTTCCACAACCTTTACCTTTTGTTGAAGGCTCAGTTCACCCAAATTACAATTTCAGTTTTTTAATTACTTCCATATTTGTTGTCTAGCCATGTCAACTGTTTGGCTTGAGATAAGTCTGATATATATGCTGCCAACCCAACACATCGGGAGTGAAAGGAATTTTGTTCACTGTATACCTTATACTTTCGCACTAATCCAACTAAAACAGTATGAACAGCTCTGGAATAGAGAATGAGAATGATGAATAAATGATAACTAGTAAGTAAGAAATGAGAATGATGAGTAAATAGTAAATTATGAGAGAGATATGAGAATGAGAATGATGAATAAATGCTAAATGAGTAGAAAAATAAGTGGAACCAGTAAACAGACAAATGCAAATTTTGACCTGCTGATGGAGCCAATGAAAAGTAGAAGAAGATCATCAAAGTCTTTGGAAATGGTCATCTGGGGACCATTAAGTCTATGTAAAAGTTCATGGCGAAGTACAAAGTTGTGTCTGCTGTAGATGCTCAGAATAAAATGGCAATCTATCCAACCAAAATGATGGACCAACTGAAGACTGACAGGCGGACATTGCCATGCCTAAATGAAATGCAAAGATGGTGTAAATGTTTCATTGTATCTACACATTTTCTATTTTGAACTTGTCATTTTGAACCTTCCCCCTCCCCCCCACCAAAAAACTTTAATTAAATTCCTGTTTTAGATCCATGCAACACCTGCAACTTTGCTTCTAAACAAAAACCTACACCTTTGCAGCAGGACTGTGTTGCTGTTTAAATTACATTGTGCATTTGAGCAGCTGTTGATGCACCCTCTCATGACAAGGTCTTTCGTGCCTCTGCAGACAAAAAGGTCAAGGCATCCAGGAGCTAGATCCTGGCAGAGACTTGCTGAACCAAGCCAGCCGTGAAAAAGCAGATAAGAAGTGACAACACAGTCTCTAAGATAACAAGGGTTGCATTTAGGTGACAGGTACAGAGACTTGGACCGGTTTTCTTTTTCAGTTTCAATAGAAATAACATTAAAAACAACAACATCAAAGGTCAGAACTTAAAACTCCAGAGTTAGCTGTGTGTGTGTGTGTGTGTGTGTGTGTGTGTGTGTGTGGGGGGGGGGGGGGGGGGGGGGGGGGGGGGGGGGGGGGGGGGCTGCGTCAAACCCTGCACCAAATGCAAACGTAACAGATAGTGTCTCCCTAAAACATCCGATCAATTATTCATAGACAGAAGAATAATATGGAAACTTACTTAAATCTCAGCCACATTCTCAAACTATGGGAGCTAAATTCTGGCACAAAAAAACTGAGAAACTGAATATAGGTTAAGACAAGGAAAAGAAAACTACAACGCCAAACATTTGCAAACATACATGATGTATGTGATGTGTTTTAGTTTGCAGCTCTATTTATGAAATCTGAACGTCATAGAGAGACGCTTGCTTTTGAACTTAGAAATAAATTGGACAATTGCCTTGGCAAAGTAGAAAAACTCTTTTCTACATGCTTGCTCTCACACCAGCTCGAAGAAAGACCAAAAATCTGCTGACTTGACAGTAGATCTGCTGGAGTAAAACATTTCATAAATGTTTTCACCTCTGCCTTTCTGGGAAAGATATCTCTTCTCAGAAATTGTCCACATGAGAGACTGAGCTACTGCTCTGACTTTTAACCTTAATGGGACAATACAATCTAGCTCTGAGCTTAAATACTGGGTTCTTGGTACTGCACGCACCACAGTTGGTAACCCGCCAGTAATTTCTTACTGGTGGGTTACCAGTTATGGTGCGTGCAGTATTGGACACCTAATTGCTGAAGACCACTATTCTGCAATATGACATAAATGAAGAAATATGGATGATCTATGGTTCTTCACTTCTACACTTAGCACCACTTAGTCCTGGTTGTTTTGGGGATTATCTGGAAGCACTTTAATGTACTGCAAAATATTGCAGCAATGCATTGCTGTCACAAAGAGAGAAAACTATTTTGCTACGTATCTTCTCATAATGGGAAGATTTTCTTGAAGTGTTTAATTCTTTAAATAGGGTGTTAGGATCAGTTACCAGTTCAGTTTCACTTCTCTGTTTTAAGTTTTTGTTATTGTGATTCTGTTTTTTACCAGTCAGTTTGTTAATGTTTTGCCCGATTGTTTTCTTGTTCCCTTTAGTCTCCTCAAGAATCTTAATGAAGAAGTTGGCTTTAGCATGAATTATTGTCTTTATTACTTTGTTTCTCACTGAAGTACATTTTTGTCGGTCTGTTGTGAGGCCTGATTTGAAAGATCATTTCAGCAGCTGGTCTCTATCAATCATGAGTTTTCTACATTCTTCGTTTAGCCAGGGCAGTGTGTCCTTCCTTAATTTCAGTCGGCTCCGCCTTTTAAGAAAGGGCCTCATAGATTCCTTGATTTTTGAAGGGAATTGGTAACTGTCACGCTCCAAGTCACCTGTAGACAGGACTTTATCCCATTCCACCTCTCCTGAAGATACCCCAAGGTTCTGCTGTTGGGATTGCTTCATAATTACATGTGGGTTTTTCTGAATGATTGAAGAATGATTGTTGCTTTGCTAACTTACTGGTTAGTGTATTATAATATGCATAGGAGAGATGGAGTCATTTGGTTTGACAAAAGAACATTCAACGAGAGTCTTCAGGTCTATGTGTCATCACCTCAAAAGCACCTATCCTCCGCCAAATTGTTTACTTGTTCTTATGGTATCCCAGAGCATCACACAGCAGCACTGTTGATGACTTGAGTGCATGTCTCCCTGCCTGAGCTTATTAAAAACAACGTCAGTAAGGATGCACGAACATATTCAGTGACCCGGTTTTGTGTTATGCAGCTGAGCACGATCACAGGGCCATCTATAAATAATAGTGCAGCAGTGAGTTGGCTACATTTTGTTCTGACCCCGCAGAGTGACTGATTTTAGATCGAGTCTCCAGGGGAGCCACTGAAACTAACATCAGCTCAACTTTTTGGGAGAAAAAAAAAGATATACACACTATACATGTTTGTGTATATATTTATATATACACTCACCGGCCACTTTATTAGGTACACCTGTCCAACTGCTTGTTAACACTTAATTTCTAAGCAGCCAA
>NC_048415.1:4010591-4016561 GCF_013103735.1 Etheostoma cragini
GTTCTGAAGGCAAAAGGGGGTCCAACCCGTTACTAGCATGGGGTACCTAATAAAGTGGCCGGTGAGTGTATATATCTATGTATATATATACAGTATATATAAAATAGCCCTCTTTGACCTGCCTCCACATAAGCCTTAACATACCAAACAAAACACGTAAACACACTGTGGCATGCACTGAGATCCACACTGTTTCACCGGATGCTGTACATTCACAATGAGGTTCAAACGAATTCTCCTGCTTTTGGAGCAGCTGGAAGGTAAAGAGACTTGCTTAAAGGTGTTAAAAAAATCTTCTCTGATGGAAGAGAGAGCAATACCTTTTACTCATGCAAAGGCAAAAAATAGGTACACACTCATGCACACAAACAGTTTCCTGGCCGGTGTGGGCATTTCAACAAGACTGTGTAGTATTGGATCAGCAACAGTAAGCCAACATGAATCCCAGGCATATATTACTGTTATGTTAAACTGCTGTGTTGACTTCAAAACGCCAACTTGCTGCTTTGCAGAAGCTACAACATCTTTGAGGAGTAACTTACAGTAACACCAGCTTAAAACCTTTTGCTGACCAGTTTTTCTAATTTCTCATCTTGTAGCAATGATGTAAAAGTGTGTAAAAGTGTAAAAGTGTGGTCAGTACACAGTGACATCAGTGTAAAAGCAGATGCGACAAAGCACACCTGTGACCACAAACAACTATACCCGCCATCACAAAGTTGCATTGGCCTTGGAACATTCAATTAAAATGGTTGTGTGAAAGACTTGCTTTTTCTCAGCCATTTAAAAAAAACATAAATATATGTATACATACACTACTGGTCAAAAGTTTGGGGTCACTCACAAATGTCCATTGGACTCCATTATAGACAGAATCCCAGCTGAGATCAGTTGCCTTGTTTTTTTTAACCAGGGCAGCAGTTTCCAGATTACATTATGTGCTTACATAATTGCAAAAGGGTTGTTTAATGTTTTCTTAGTTAGTTTTTTAAAATAATATCAGATTAGTAAACAAAATGTGCCTGAATGGTTGCTGATAATGGGAAATGTAGATATTACATTAAAGATCAGCCACCCACCCAGATCAGCTGGTATCCTGTCTATAATGGAGTGAAGTGGAAATTTGTAAGTGACCCCAAACTTTTGACCTGTAGTGTATATATACATATATATATATATATATATATATATATATCTGTTATATATATCTATATATCTATCTGATATATTATCTGTTGTATCCATGGCTGATACTGGGGCAGGGCTATCACAGAAAAGAAGGAACTTAAACATAGAACAACTCAAAGCTAAAAGGGAAAGTGAAAGACAATGGACAAAACTGAGTCAATCAGTTGGGCTTTTAACAGATGGAGAAAATTATTTAAAATTGTCTATTTCAATCGTAAAATAACTTAAGATTGGCGATGTGGTTCTATACCAGTAGCCAAAATGAAATTATGTCCCTCTTCCATTTAGCGTGTACGTTTTATTACTGTTAGTCCGTGTTTGTGTTGGCCTACTATTTTTTTTTTCCTTCTCCCCCGGTACCTGTGTAAAGCGTCCGTTGGTTACAAGAAATTTGCTATTTAAGTTATTACAACGTTGGTTTCTACAACAATCTCTTAACGTTATAGTGCGTAGTTTCTGTCAACCCTATGAGGAATGATAAGTAATGACAACAAAACAGTTGGCACACGATACAAGTTTTCCGTGCCCGAGCACCGCACACCTTCACGATAGCAGATCGTAAAAACACTACTGCTTTTGTCCCAAGCGGCTGCTAGAATCAAAATGGAATTTACATATAGCCACTTTAACTTATGAAATTAGTTCTGCTTCTGGAGCAGCTTTGTCTCTGGAGAATGTTTTAATGATGGTCAAATGGTCCGCCAAAGAGGCAATTCAATGGCTAAATTAAATTTAACTTTGCTTTTCCACTGACTCTACGAAGCAATTGTGGGGAAAAAGATTTCAAGTATTGCTCGCATGTTACTCCAGAGTCATTTAACTCCATGAACATAAATCCACTGCATGTCATTTCCCAACACAGAGACAAAGCTGCAATCCTAAAGTAAGTGACAAGTATTTCTTACGGACGTACATGAGGCATTCATCACACGAATCAGGAACAACGTTGTTAAGCTCAGCGGGAGAATCACACACAGCAATCCTTTCATTCCCTTTCAGCTCTGTTGGAACTAATGAAGAGTTATTACAGAGGTTAGTGGACCACAGGAAAACCCTGTCGCTGTCTCTCTCGCTGAGGACTTATAGTTAATTGACTGTACCGGGGATTAGGTGTAGGCCGGAACCGAGTCAGTCTGCAGTTTGATGTGCAAAGTTATCCCGCATTCTCAGATCGAAGTTTCTAACCACGTAACATCACTGTCCTTAATATTGTTGTCATTGTTAACAACTACCGCTGGTAAGGATAAATCTACGGTTTGTTTCTTTTCTGCAGTGAACTTAGACAAAATCCCTGACTTTCTTATTCCCAACATTTCCCTTAGGATGTTAATTCTACACTTACAGTCTGATTGTAACAATCAAAACATCCATCTTGGTGTTTTATGCCCCAGTGCCCAGTAGTCTCTGTGGCATCACCCATAGATTTCTGAAGAAGAGCCAAAATGAAGCTCAAACTGGGTGGCTTTCAGTGGCATGGACTGGTAATCCATGATGGTAGCAGCCCAGTATTTAAGGCTAGCTACAAATAAAAAACAGCATCCCCCAAAAGAGTTGGCAAAAACACAGGAGTGGAAGATGACTCACTGGCAAAAGCCCTGTCTATTGACCTTGTAACAGAATTGACAACAAGAAGGAACAGCATTTCAGTGGAAGTCACAGCATCGCAGGTAGGAAGGGACCTGCAGACCGTAGAGAACAGCAAGGCGGGCATGTGTGTGCGCATTGGGAGTGTGTGGTAAAGCAAATGAGAAAGTGACATTGATTAGCTACGGAGCAAGTACCAACTCTAAAGGCTTTATGGAAGAAACAAAGTGTCTCCCTTATTCTTCCTGACCACGGTTTGATATCTGTAGCAGGAAAAGTTAACCATCTCCTTGATTTTAGGTTGTTCACGAAGAAGGAGGACATCAGTGCATGTCAGTGCATGTCAGGCTAAGGTGTAGGGCATGCCATAGAGTCCGTATCTACCTATGGCGTAGATTTAACACAGAACCATGAATCAAGTTTTAGTCCAACCAGTAGAGGTTAGCTTTATAAAGTTCTGTTGGCAGATAAATAGTTCAATTTGAACAATGTGTGCACGTTTTACTACGGTCAGCAGTGCTGTGGATATAAATCCTGCCGTAAAAAGCAGTGTACTTGCGTAACACCACAGGATGTTCAATGTACCATCGTTTCGGTTAACAGACGTTTTTCTATGTTTTCAAGGTTGACCACACAACAAGTTTTGTCCCTGTTAACATTGGGTATTCAAGGGTGGAGCCTTAAGAATGCAATTGAAAAACATGGCCAACACTGCAGCCAGTTCCAGATGAGTGACAGGGGCACATACAGGTAAATGCAGAACTTGAAATGTAAACTTGAGATGCTATAAACCAAACTGTGGGGTGTGTTGCTTGTTAGGACAAGGTAGTTGGTGAGGCTTGGCTTGTTTGTTTGTTGGATTGAATGAATGCTACTGATGCCTTGATGGCTGCACGCTAGCTTGTTTGATAGGCTCAACTTCTCAAAGGCATTTGACAGAAATGTACATGTGGGCTTTGTTGCTAGCCAAGGTGAGGTAGCTGTAGAATACTGTTTGGTCACATTGGGACTCAGGGTGTATGCTATAACGGTCTGCTAGTATGCTGTAAGCATGCTTATAAATTTAAAAGTTCATTTGGTCATGCCAGTTATCTAGACCTTTGGTGGAGGATATGAGCTTATGATTTGTTGCTTGCTTAGATGAAGTAGCTGTGTCACAAAGTCTGCCTCAGTCCTCAGTCCCTCCCTTCAGCCACTCTTTCACATCCCCAGACCCTGAATTCCTCTCTCTTCCTGTTTCCAGGCTCGGCTTATTTCTCCCAGGCAATGTTCTCTCCTCTAACTCCCCAGACCTGCTATTCTTGA
The DNA here is from genome assembly GCF_013103735.1 of Etheostoma cragini. Lineage (NCBI taxonomy): Eukaryota > Metazoa > Chordata > Actinopteri > Perciformes > Percidae > Etheostoma > Etheostoma cragini. Next base: position 4,014,669 of record NC_048415.1, read on the forward strand.
GATGCCCTCAGACTTTCTTGCCATTTGTGTTGTTCAGAGTGGGGGTGCAAGTGACCCACCGATGAGCTTTCTCTGCGTTGTGGGCCCAGCTCAACCAAGCACAAGTCATTAAAGGGTGCAAATTCATATTGATACCATTTTCCTTCATTTAGTAACATGGATCAAGCGACATAATTCAAGAAAAATGCCTGTCAAGCCAGTTGGACTGAGACGATACAATGTAGATATATAAGGCTGGGTAATGCTGCAAAGTATCTGCTCCCTCTCTGCTTGGGTGAGAGTGCCCAGTGGATTCATAGCTAGGAGTGGGAAACACAGGGCACCTCACAACACGATATTTGGCTTACAATACCAATACCACACTACAGCAGTTCTGCAATAATCAACATATAGCTTGAAAATCCTATAGGGATACATCACTATATACCGTAGGTATAACTGTGAATATAAAATTAGGGCTGGGACGATTCCCAGGAAACCATACTTGCACTATTGCTGGAGGCAGCCATGTTATTTTTAGATGTGACGCGTCGACACAAATAATTTACGCGTCTAAAAATAACATGGCTGCCTCCAGCAACAGTGCAAGAATGGATTCATCCAACAACATTTTGAGAAAAAAGCTCACACACGGTCTTCTAAAGTGTGGGAGTATTTTACCCTTAATGCCAACAACAACGTGGTAGTCTGTAGACTTTGTAAAATGATCCCTGAGTCAGGATAATAACAGCCAAACACCGTAAGTTCGGCTCACCTATGCCTCTTCAGCTTCTCCCGTCACGCGTATACACTAGGTCCTGCGCAGATTGAGTGGGAGGTAAACTGTAGCACTGCCTTTGATAATTGAGCAACCATGCCAGAGTGTGTCTTATATCTCATGAGTCCTTCATAACGTCAGTTATAACTTCCCAAGTATAAAAAAATTGGCGGGTTTAAATCGGACTCAGGCTCATAATCACCTTGGAAAGGAGAGAGAACAATTATTTTTACAGATTTTTTATTTTTTATTTAAACCATCTATAAACAGTCAACTGGATGGGTATTATGAAGTTGCAGCAGTTGACTTTAATACCTTGTTAAATAGTTAAGAAACACTTTGTAAACATCTATAAGCATTATTTAGATAGATAGTTAATACTTTGTAAACTGTCTACAAACATGTTATTATAAAGTTGCAACATATAAAAATTATATATATATATAAAACACATACACACATATAGTATGTATTTGTATACCTGTATATGTGTGTATACAGTACATTTACTGTACTGTCTATACTGTGCTGTGCAAAGGTTTTAGGTGGGTATGAAAAAATGCTGCAAACTAAGAATGCTTTCAAAAATAGAAGTGTTAATAGTTTGTATTTGCATATATATGCAATGAATGAACAGAAGAGGAATCTAAATCAAATCCATATTTGGTGTAATCACCCTTTGCCTTGAAGAAAGCATTGATTCTTCTTGATACAATTGCACACAGTTTTTGAAGGAATCCGACTGGTAGGTTGTACCAAACATCTTGGAGAACTAACCACAGATCTTCTGTGTCAAGGCTTCTTCAAATCCTTCTGTCTCTTCATGTAATCCCAGATACACTCCATGATGTTGAGATCAGGGCTCTGTGGGGGGAGGGGGGGGGGGCACTTCCAATCACTTCCAGGACTTCTTGTTTTTCTTTACGCTGAAGATATTTCTTAATGACCTTGGCTGTATGTTTGGGGTCTGGCTGCAGAATAAATTTGGGGCCAATCAAACGCCTCCCTGATGGTATTGCATGATGGATAAGTATAGTACAGACACTCATCATTGTCTTGCTCTCCAGCCCTTTGACGGACAAACTGCCTTCTGCTAAAGCCAAATATTTCAACTTTTTGACTCATCAGTCCAGAGC
>NC_048415.1:4016661-4021639 GCF_013103735.1 Etheostoma cragini
ATTTATATATATATAGATATATACAGATTCAGGTGATAATTCTCTGCAGGTTCATTTATACATTTATATTACAAAATGTATTGATTATAGCCGCTTTAAATACATAGCTTTCAACACTGCTTTGGCTGTTTGGCTAAATTCAGTGATCTCACCTATCTTCTATCTCCATTGACATCTGGCCCGTCACCCATCCTGAAGTCAGTTCTGACTAGTTGCAGTGGTGTTGAATGCACAGCTTTGCCTGTCCACACGTTTTCAATTAATAATGTTTTCGATGCATGGACCAACATTCAGGCTTTTTGAGTCTGCAGAGACCTCTTGTTTCTTGTATCTGAATCGTTCATTATTCCTTTTGAGGCTCAGCCGGGAAGAGATGGATCGGATTTGAGTCAGTCAGCCATGTGTTTTAACTGGGCCTCTCTTCTTGACAGTCAGCTGTAAGAAACATGAGGATCAAAGCAGGAGAAGCACTGGCACATAAATGAGTATTGACTCTGTGGAAAGCCGATGACAGCTAAGACGTAAGCTTTTCGTGGCATATTTCCTTTTTACCATCAGCCTTTGCTATTTTAGGAAAGGAAAATCTCCCGCTCGGCTGAAACAACCAGTTCATTAACCTGTAAGGAAAATTGTAACTGTCTACTGTATATCATTAGCATTAAGCTAAAATCCTTTGGGAGGGTTTGGCTGTTTATTTGCAGGGGGCTTAAACATTCATGCTCATCCTGTTGAATAAACAGACTCGGATTACGTTAGCAGCCAAAGACAACCTGCTAGCAACAACTTCAAACAGATCCACTAAGAAGCCCTGTTAATCAGGAGCATTACAATGTTTGCTCTAGATGGCAGATGCAAAAAGACATGTGGCATCCAACCAGAACTGAAAATCTGTCCATTTAAAAGGTAGCAGAATTATTGATGGACACATTTTAGGTGAGTTATGTCAGTCAGATACATTATTTAAACACATCATGTTTTACTAAAACCTTACCTTGGTAGAAGTTTGCTAAAATTAGATGAGAATGTTGCGTGGCCCATACTTCTTTTTAAATAAACCATTGCTAATTGTAATTTAAAAATGATTAGTATCATGACACTCTTATGTCTTCAAATTTAGAAGAGCAAATAAACAGCAGAAGGTTGAAGTCCCTGTGTGGTTTAAAAAAATAAAATCAACAGCAGTCAGAATGCTCTGCTCTCTCAGCTCTTCAGTACTCCAATATTTCCATATGTCCCCTTTTTGTGGATGTGTGCAACTAAATGTGTGTGAAGCTTAGAGTTGAGTTCTATGCTAAAACATATACTGTACATAAACAGTGTAAAGGTCAGACAACAAGCATTGCATTTCCTTTATGTCCTTTTATGAATCTTTTATTTCTTAACATGCAACCTAAACCAACCGGCTGAGATGGAAAGTTTAAGTCAATAACAGGGTTACTGGAAGTAATAAAACCAGCTGGTGTCCATTTTTCTTCCTGCGACCATGCATTAATAATAGAGAATCTGTATTTTAAAAATATTCCAATTGATTCTTGTATTATATTTGTTTAAGTTTTTTCACATTTCCTCCTCAGTTTGCTGCACTTCCACCCTTGTGGATTACTTCTGTCCTCTAGTGGAGGAATGTAGAACGGATTCAAACACAACCAGTTGTCTTGAAATATTGGTAATCAATACCCAATGTTTGGAAAGAAAATTGCTTGCATGACCTCTGTGATTAAACAGTGACATTGCAGAGTTTTGGCCAATTAATCTTCCTTTTCTCTGCATATACATTTGTTTTGCAGACATTATCATAGTTTTTACACCTTATTCCGTATCCATGGGACACACATGTCTTCTATGACCCTTAATTAATCCATGGTGTAGGTGGATATTTCCAGCGAGAGCACCATCACTATAGGCCTACAACCCAAACCCTTGCATGGTTAGCCCAGTTGGGAATAAAGCAGAGTGTGGGTGGCCCAGTGGGATTTAAATCCGCCTCTGTTCCCTCAGTTGCTTATCAGCAGTTCTCTTAACAAGACTGACCTTAAAAACATAAAATTAGCAATATATTTTTTCACTTGTGTTGTCTGTTGTCAGTATAAAGGTGAAACAATGTACTGCTTGAGCATTTGAATCTGACATGTTTCATCAATTACATAATACAGCAAACTAAAGCTTTTAAAAGGAGCTAAGCTGAATCAGCAGCTCTTTGACAGGGTCAACAAGAATCTCTAGAAATATTAACTAAGGTAAATGACTGTTAGCTTGTATAGCATTTGAAACGTTTTTTGTGGGGTCATTGACATGAAAATGTTAAAGAAAAGTTCAAATGTTAAACATGCAGTTCTAATGCAGTGGATGTTTCAAAAAGTGGGATAGAAAATAGTACTTCAGTGAATACTGTGTTTACTAAGGAGTTGATGTTAAACCCTAATAGTATAGTAAATGAAATGCCAGAAGTTTCCAGACTCTTAAGGGTGATGTCTTCATATGGCTTGGCTTGTTCAGCTAACAATCCAAAACCCCAAAATATTACAGATATTTAAAACCGAAAAAGCACCACATCCTTGCATTTGTAACGACAAAGGTTTGATTAAATTCAAAATGGTTTTAATTTTCTGTGGATGGACTGATCAGTTCTGTGTTTTATGAACTGCATCACCCCCCAAAAATAAATACAAATAATTAATAACTATCCATAAAATAAACAACAAAAACATGCGTTGTATCCCAAATCCATACTCCATATTCATTCTCAGCAGGTTTTTGGTATGTGAGGCTGCTCTTATTCACTGTTCGTGCTTTCACCTAAAAACTTTATTTATTTATTTAAAAGTGAGTCAGGAAGACATGCCTGCTCTTGAGGAAGTCAGAAGACGCAGCACAAAGAGTGACAAAGTCTGCATAGGGAGATGGTCGGGTTGGATAGATAGGTCAAAATGAATGAGAAATAGCTGTCAATGTGGGGCTTACAGTCATAAGGAATACAGTAGTATTACAGTGCAGTAATTTTCATAGATGTATGTAGGAACAGTATGAGGAGGACAGTCGGAACTTAACTAACACTACATACATAGGCCATAGAAGAAGCATACTTATTTTAACCCAAGGAATACATCTGCTGCCTCTATCTGTATATTTTCCTAGAACTAACTAAGTCATTTTCTTGCCTATACAGGTTCTGCACTGCAGGGACTAGTGCAGTCACACTGAAGGCTCGTGTTGCTGGAAATTTGTATAAAGGGGACATAAAGGGGCGCACATAAAGGGGTGCGTAAAACTTTCTAAGAAATCATAAGAACTGTTGTATGAGGATACTTTAAGTATGTAGTGTGGTCACATTAACTCATAACAGTCAGTATGCATACTAAATAAGGTCAATTTGTGGGTGGGCTGTCAATGGTCTCTATTCTCCCATCATGCATGGCACAAAGGAAATGGAGGAGCTGCTTACAGCTGGTAAAAGTAAAATAAATTCTGGGTGGTGGTTTACTGAATAAATTTTACAACATTGTTCAAATAAAACACCAGCAGATGGACTGTTTCTAGCAGAAGAGCACATCTTAGTTTGTTGCATTCTGCTTGTCTGTTACTGCATATCATTTGAATATATTGGCCCATATTATAAAGACATCTCTTTTTCTGGGATTATTGTGATTATTGGGTATTATTGTGTGTATCTTTTGCTTCCACATGCATACAAACTTGGAATAAAACAAAACATCCATGCTGTTTTGAGTGAGGTACGGGTTTCTGAATGTCCCCTGCCTTCAGTCTCTGGGTGAGCTGGTCAAAATCTGCATTTGAACTTGCTAAGTGGAAAAGAAATTACATTATTAAAACAGGTTGCAGGGACTATACTTTCCAGTTTATAATGTTCTTTTTTTATTTCTGTCAGTGTTTTGTCTCTGTGGAGCAACCCCTACCTATTACCACAGGAGGTCCCTGTTGAGCCATTTTTGGAGCAGTTGTGTCCTTTTGCGAAAGGAATCATGTGGAGTAATTAGTATGTTGTAAGTAGGGGTGGAATCACCAGACGCCTCCCGATATGATATCATCACAATACTTATGTCACAATACGACATTATTGTTATTTTAAGCATGTTGTAATGTTCTGCAATATATTGCAATTTATAACCTTTTTTCCAACTTCTAATTTTCCCCACTTTCAAACGATGTCGCCAAAAGGAAACTTTGTCAACCTCTGTTTTATCTAGAAAGATACAATTCTCTGTTTGTTCATCTCACTTTAATTTTATTGCTGCAAATTGGCATAGTCAAGCAGACAAACAGTATAACAATAGATTGATACTTGGTGTCTGTGAAAATATCGTGATACTATGCTGTATCGATTTTTTCTCCCACCCCAAGTGGTAAGGGACAGTTCGGTATTTATGGAATAGACCACCTGAGGAAAATAGAGGGGGTCATGTCTTTTATTCCTTGTTGAGGGGAGGGTCACAAAATGTTTTTTTGTTGGAGGGGGGGGGGGGGGGGGGGGGGGGGGGGGTTATGCCTTTTTTCTCAATCATTTTGGAGGGTCATAGAAAAATGTATTGCTGGCGAAGGGAGCGTCAGGTCGATTTTGACTAAAGATCCCAAAACTTCTCCGGTAGCCCCTTAAATAAAAGACATACAGTCCCATAAAACAATACGTTCTAATTCTGCAAAATAAGACATCACATTCAATATTAATTTCCCTTGTTTTAATTTTAAACAAATTGTACATCGGAATACAATGCACATGTTTAATAGGCTCAGTCTGCCACTTTTTTCAGAAACAATTCCAGTGCTGGTTCCATGGTAACGTAGTTTTGGATAGTCATTGTGGAAACGTAAATTGGTCAGGTAACAAGGGCTGGGAAAATTTGCAGAATAGGCAGCCAAGAGACAGTACGCTGATTCAATGGAAATCACAACTGTTTTTGGGGGGGAGGGGGCATTCTTGTCAGTATTGTGTTCCTCTGACCAAGTTTTTATTGATTGATAC
>NC_048415.1:4021739-4047398 GCF_013103735.1 Etheostoma cragini
ATATACATATATGTATGTATGTGTGTATAATATACAGTAAACACTGTATTTAAAAAGCAAAGCAGATATTCATTTCAAGACTTTGAAATTATTTGAAACTGATTCTTGTAGTGTGCATTAATGTACCCGTTAAGTCCTTGTAGAAAAGTAGAGAAAGTTGCCAAAAGGCTAGGATGGAAATAATGATGTAATAACCTAAACTCAGGTTAAACAATGTTGGATTAGCCTTTATTTCTTAATATGGCTTCATGTTATTCATACAAAGTTGTTCTGTTAGGTGTGAGGCTCACCGAAAATACATACTGTTTATTGCACAAACAATGCAGGGAAACATTTGTTACCAATTTGGGACAAGAAACTGCAAATTGTGTTTCTGTGTTTTAGAAACTACCTTCTTCCTCCATCGCTGACAAAGCAGAAAGTACAGAGACAGTTGTTGAGTAATTTTCAACTGGATATGGATTTAGAGGGCCAGTACTTTAGTCAGATATGTGCAACAATCATTATCATTTCATTGTTTTTTAACAGTAAAATAGCCTGACTTAGATTTTATTTATTTAACAATAAATCAATTTATTATTTATTTATTATAAATTGTCACTGAAAAAAACAAATTACACTCCTTAAATTACGTTTTATTTTGTTAACCGGATTATGGTAACCTTCAGGAGAAAGGGATTAGTGGATATTGTTTATTGGATGAAAAAAGTTGAAGACTTACTTTATTTTTCTATAATAGGAAAAATACCACAAGTTATATATATATTTATATATATACATTACATATATTTACCCTCGATGAGAAGAGTCAAGCCTACTCTCAGAAATGCATTGCATTTGTTAGCTCTATTGATTTCTGCAAATGATTGCCAAGAAGGGGAAAAACAAATAGCTAGTTACAGGAATATGCTTGTTTTTTGTTACTAAATGATAAACATAGCAAAGCCTGACTACCAAGGGCCATTATACCATTGAAACACAATTTACATTGCAGCAAAATACCCTATCAAAAGAAACAGACTAAGTAAGACATCCTTCTAGGATACATTAAGAATCCAGTGTGTCATATATGGTGTGTTCACGTCCTCTTTTTTTCTGTCTCCTGTGAGCCTGAGATTGCATTTGGAGGCTGGAACAGACTTGCGTAAATCATTGAGCAATCTCTTTTTGCCTGTGAAATCCACAGCTCTCTTCTCTCTGTGTGTGGGTTTGTGTGTAATAGTTTCAGTCTCCAGTTTCCACGTGTGTTTGGCGGTTCACGGTAATGAAGAAAAAATGCATGTAATAAACCAAATCTGTGTTCTACTTCTGTGGATGCATGCGCTGACCTTCGCACAGGTTCCAGGTAAGCCAAAGCACTCACCTTAAAAATTAGTGTTTAAAAATGCAAATGATTTATGTTGTTGTTTCTGTCCCACAGACTGTACACTTGAACAGTTTATAAACGGACCCCAGTTTAATCCAAATTTTGACACAACCGGGCTTCATTCCAGCTACCCTGCTGGAAAACAAATTAGAGTGGGCTGCAATATTGGCTACAGTGGCTTTTTCAGACTGACCTGTCTCGAGGGAGGTTGGGTGTCTAAAGGAACTGTATGTCAACGTGAGTTACAATCTTTTACTTTTTGAAATTAATATTTATTTGGCCATTAAGAGTGGTAAACTGCATTATATGCAACATGTTATGCTGTATCAGTATGTATTGTTTTGGTTTGAATGAGTCCACAATGCCAAAGCAGGCTCATTGTTATTGGATTGATATTATGGAATTAATAATATATCATATAGTATCAAATAATACACGGTATATTATTGAATGGAAGAACCATTCGCCTCATCACTACAGTTGGGTAGCTTACGATATATTTCCTCATATTCTCTCTCATTCTCATGTTTTAAGCAAAATCATGCGGCCATCCCGGCGATGCCCAATTTGCAGATTTTAATCTGGAAATAGGAGACGATTTTGTCTTTGGGTCAAAAGTTGTATACACCTGCCACAAAGGGTATGTAAAATCACAAATGTTTATTGTTTCTTATGTATCTTTGTTCATTTCTGGTGTGCTTTGAACATATTATACTGTAGCCCTGTAGCGAACCCTGCATAATTAGGAGTGACATTTAAATATGCCTTCATTATTCATTTTTACCTAATACTCATTACAGTTATCAAATGGTCAGTCGCACAAACCATCGGAATTGCATGAATGAAGGCTGGGATGGTGTGATACCTGTCTGTGAAGGTAAGAGTAAGAAAATGTTGTATTGTTCATCAGGTACCAAACACATAAAGGTGGAAAGTTTCACTCTGTGTCATACCTTTTGAAATATAAAAAAAAGCTTACCTGCTAAGAGGTATTTATACATGTGAAGCTTTTTAATGCAATTTATTTATTTTTTATCATATTTTTCCTTCCAGCCCAACAGTGCCCAGTGATTCATGTGGACAGTAATGTCCAGGTGAATGGAGACCTAGAGGAAGCGACCTATGGCAATGTAGTTCGGTTCAGCTGCAAGTCCAAAAGTGACATCCTGTCAAACCCTAGAACAGCAGAGTTGTATTGTGATGAAAATGGAGAGTGGAGTGGCCAACCTCCAAAATGCATAGGTGCATGCATACACTCATAAAACACCATCGCAACCAATCCCCTGGCAACTAATTAGTAACACCAAACACAAGCACTAACCACATCATGACCACCATGTAGTCTGGCATCATGACAACCAACACTGCAGCTGATGCGGGTTTCTGTTGATGCCATTATAGCGTCAGTGCTGGACAAAGAAAGAAAAACACACCAATGCATGTAAAGCTTTTATTTGAAAAGAAAATAGACACACCACTTTACCCTTGAATGAAGTTCATCAGTACTGATCATTTGCCTTTTCATGAAAATTGATGATAATATGAACGTTTCTGTGTATTCTTCAACAGAGATTAAATGTACAGTACCTCAGATTGAAAATGGTTATGTGACTGACAGGAATATCCAAGAGTACAAAGAACATGAAATCCTGCTCTTTGAGTGTAATGATCGATATAAACGCACTGAAGAAAGAGCCGCAAAATGCACAAAAGTAGGAATGAGAGCAGAGTGGACCCCCACACCTGCGTGTGAACGTAAGTACAAACTGATTATTGCAATTTACTGGTTATATAACACTGACTTGTGAAATTGGTGCTAACAGATAATATGCTTCATTTCCTAACAAATGCAGCAATAATATGTAAAGTAAATCTGCCGCCAGTCGAGGGAACCAGGTATGAATCTGTTTCCAGAAATGTGTTTTCACCTGGTGAGACACTGAAAGTCATTTGTGGAGAAAAGTACGGGATTTCTAACAATCAGGAATCAGCAGTAACTACATGCAATGAAAAGGGAGAGTGGACTATCAGAGCAGTATGCACAGGTACAACCATAGCCAGACTGTGAAATTGTTGTTCTCTACTGTGTGTGTGTACGGTTCATTAACCTGTGATGATGGTTATCAATCTTTACTGAAGATACACAAGTCTGTCTCTTATTCTAGAGGTTGTGTGCGGCAATGAAAGACCAGAACATGTGTATTCCTGGGAGGTCAAATGGTGGCAACAATCAAAAATGGGTGAGACTACAAGATATAGTTGTGAGGCAGGCTACGTGAAAACAGCCAACCGGGCCACATGCACCAGACATGGATGGACACCAAATCCACTCTGTGGAGGTATTGCAAAATTCATCTTTTATATTTGACTGTTTATCATGGTATACGTATTTGAGAAAGTGGAGAAGAAGCTTCTTGTCCAGTTAGGATTAATTTGTCTACTCTAATGCCTGCTTTTCACTAGCAAATACCCAGGAACTAAACTCTTTCACTAAATCAGGAAGTAAACGTTATTTTTCCACTTTAGTTACTTCATTATTAATCTGTCCTGGTACCATAGTGCTCACTGCAGAGAGTTACATCTGCACATACTGTAGTGTATTATGTTGTGTAGTACTCCACACTGCTTCACTGCAAGGCTACTTCCCATTCACTCTCATACACATCCCTCACCCTAGAACATAAACACAGATATAACTGTTGGTGAACAAATTAAAAAAGAATCAGATGTCCATAACATATTTGGGATTATAGCCCCAGAATAGTCAGCAGATCATTACTAGTCTGGCCTTTCTGCCACTTGCACTCTCTCAAACACGTGTCAATTTCTTGATGTCTTTGCTTACTCCCCACATCGCTTTTCCATAACTATGCTTTTATGTGTACTTACAAGTGTGTATGTAATGTAAAAGTAGTCTTTCATCCTACTGCCAGTTAGAACACACTTGATGTATATGTTTTCGTTTTAAGAAATAACATGCGCCAGACTGGATGTCCCGACGGCAGATGTTATCAGCGAATACAAGTGGACATACCGCTACAATGAACATGTCCGTTATGCCTGCAAGGACGGTTATCAAGGAGAATTCACTCTGACGTGTGGAGAAACTGGTTGGCATGGGAAGCCAAGGTGTACAGGTAAGAAAGTTCAGGACAACAAATTCAGTGTTGACACATACATACAACATTTAACACTTGTTATTGCTTTGTTGTTTATACATGCATGCAATTTATTAATTTTGAGGAATTACCATCTCAGCCAAACCTGTCAAACTTCAACAGTCAATCCCAAATCCAGTACAGTCATGCTAACACCACAATATATGTTTTGTTAAACAGATTAATGAGAAATATCACTAACTAATAGTCACATATAATCTGTAATTTTGAGTTTTTTAAACAACAGCGGTAACAGTAAAATAAAAATTAAAAAAATTAAAAGGTTTTTAATTTACAACTACACAGAATGCCAAACTAATTCACCTTTAAAATTGATATAAATCTGTTTTAGAAGCACAGCTTGTTAGTGCTCCTTCATTTTAATGTTGCATATTAATGTGCTCATTCTGGAGTGATACAAGATCTGAGATGAGACAAGGGGAGGAACCTTTGCTACACAAATTGTTCTTGTATAGTTTCTATTTTTACTCATATTCATATTCTACTTGTATATAACTCCTTATGTATCTTACTATCCATATTTATCTGTATTTATTTCTGTCTTTGTGCTGCCGCAACAACTGAATGTCCTCTCTGGAGATCAGTAGAGGCTTCTCTTTCTCTTGGAGACCAGTCTTTTTATTTGACAAATGTTTTGTTTCTAACTATTTGAAAGCAGTCTTTCATTCTGCTGACGTAAGAACACACCTAATGTGTACATGTTTGTTTTGTTTTTTAGAAATAACATGCAAGAAAAAGACTTTTCGAGAGGCAGATATTGTTGACAGTGACAACCCGACATACCGCTTCAATGAACAGGTCGGTTATCGCTGCAAGGGTGGTAATCGAGAACGATTCACTCTAACCTGTAGAGAAGATGGTTGGATCGGGAGTTCACCGTGTACAGGTGAGGACGGTCAGGACAACACGTTCAGTGTTGCCACAGTTTGTTATTGTTTTTCTGTTTTTGCAGCACGCTTTTGATTTTGATTTGAGAAATTACCATCTCAGCCAAACCTGTCAAATTTATTCTCCCAGTCAATCCCAGTTACAATTTTTCATGCTTACACCACAATAAGAATTTTTTTAAACAGGTTATTGGGAAATGATTCACTGAGTTATAGTCACACATAATCTGTAAATTTGAGTTTTCTAAACAACAGCTGTAACAGGAAAAAAAAAGGTTTTTGGTTTGCAAGCTTGTTTTTCTTCTAACAAATTTTCATGAGGATCTTATTTATTATTTTACTATTTCACAGAATGCCAAACTAACCCAAAATTAAAACTGATGTTAATTTGTTTTAAAATGACAACTAGTTAGCTCTCATTCATTTTAATGTTGCATATTAATGTGCTCATTCTGTAGCAATACAAGATCTGAGATGAGACAAGGGGAGGTACCTTACTTTGTGACTTTGTCTTCAATTGCTCTTGTATAATTTCTCTTTTTATTTCTATTTATATTATACTTGTATATAACTCCTTATGTATCTTATTATCCATATTTATCTGTATTTATTTCTGTCTTTGTGCTGCTGCAACAACTGAATGTCATCTCTGGGGATCAGTAGAGGCTTCTCTTTCTCTTGGAGACCAGTCTTTTTATATGATAAAAGTTTTAGTTCTAACTATTTGAAAGCGGTCTTTTGTTCTGCTGACGTAAGAACACACCTAATGTGGACGTGTTTATTTTGTTTTTTAGAAATAACATGCAACAGAAAGACTTTTCGAGAGGCAGATATTGTTGACAGTGACAAGCCGACATACCGCCACGATGAACAGGTCAGTTATCGCTGCAAGGGTGGTAATCGAGAACGATTCACTCTAACCTGTGGAGTAAATGGTTGGATCGGGAGTTCACCGTGTACAGGTGAGGACGGTCAGGACAACACGTTCAGTGTTGCCACAGTTTGTTATTGTTTTTCTGTTTTTACAGGCACGCTTTTGATTTTGATTTTGAGGACTTACCATCTCAGCCAAACCTGTCAAACCCAAATACCGTCTGTCATGCTTACACCACAATATAATGTATTTTGTTCAACAGGTTTTTGGGAAATCAGTCACTGAGTAATAGTCACATATAATCTGTAATTTTGAGTTTTCTAAACAACAGCAGCAACAGTAAAAAAAAAAAAAAGGTTTCTCCCCTCCCTCGCCACTGTTGCGCTAAATGCCTGCTCTTTTTTATGATTGTTTGTTTTGTTTTCTATTTTTATTTAAATATTCTTATTTTTAATTTATTGTATTGTATTTTATTGAAAAGCACTTTGTGATTGTTATCTGTGAAAGGTGCTGTACAAATAATCTTAACTTACTTACTTTTCTTACTCTTGGGGGAATTACTGGAATTGGGAATTGGAGTTGGGTCTTTATAAATTATAGAGTGTGGTCTAGACCTACTTTATCTGCAAAGTGGCTTGAGATAACTCTTGTTATGATTTACTTTACTATACTATGAATAAAATATAGAAGGATAGAAGAAATATAAAAGAATTGAATTGCTGCTGTTTTGCAAGTATAAAGTATATTAGTTTAGCCTGTTAGCATGCTAACATTTGCTATGTATCCATTGATGCTATGTCGATGTAACTTCTTTCCTTGTTTTTTTATAGCTACATGTCTAAAGCCTGAAGTTCCAAATGGATTTGCAGTTGGCCCATTCAACAACACAACAATATACTACACCTGTAATGAAGGGTTTAAGCTTTTCACCAACAAAGGCTGGTGGGCTGAGGCCAAATGTAATGACATACTTCAACCATGCATTGGTAACTTATCTTTATTAATCTACGGGTCAAGTTCAAAATGCTGTGCATTACTTTAAGTTAGAAAATTAATTAAGGGTTTGGAATAAATAAAGATTTCCTAGGAATATAAACAATGAGTATTATCTGGAAGAGAGGTCAAACCCACCCACTCCTACGCTACACACTCACAGTGAACGCATCTGGCCCTTTACCTCATAGAGAGCAAAATCTGATATGATCACAGCCACACAGATATTAGTTTTTATAGACTAAGTAAACAAAATACCTGTTAGTTTTAAGTTGTTCAAAAGTAGATTCATTCATAAAGGGATATCCTTATTGTTTCTTTATTTCTGATATCACATTTGTTAGCAACAATATACAGACAGAACTAATTGTTTGTAATCATATCCACTCTAGAGAACGCAAACTGTGGAGAAACTCCTGTGATTCCAAATGGAAAATTGGTTCCTCAACAAAGGCAAAGCCAAACGGCAATCCAAGCTGAGGTTATTTGCAACAAAGGATACAGCTCTCAGATTGAATACTATGATTGCATCAGGGGGAAATGGATTCCAAATGGAAAGTCAACTAAAGACATTTGTAAACGTGAGTCATTTTGTTCTTTTTCATTGTCTTTCCTTATCAGACGTAAGCATTTATTAAAAGATGACCAGGTGTAACCCAACACTGTACATGCTTTCAACCCCTACAGCAACTGCCAATCTCTGCAAACTCCCACCTAAAGTTGAGAATGCAGTTGTTCAGACATCTTATCAGAAGGAATACTTGTCTAACTCGACAGTAACTTATCAGTGCCGGGATGGCTATGGTATGGAGGGAGAAGCCACGATTCAATGCATTAATGGGAAATGGGAGAAGAAGAACTTGACATGCACAGGTACGTACAAAATGCATTTCAGAAAGTCACACAGAAGGTTTTTAATAATATTCCAGTTCTAAAGATTTGTTGTGTAGCCTGCTGACTTTTCAAGATTCTGAATGTCATTATGAATGTTAAGGGTGAAGTGCTGCTTAGGGTGCAAGCTATTGTTCAGATCTCCATCATGTTAAACACTGTGAATCAACCAGGGTAAAAATAAACACTGGTATCAATTAGTGGGTTAACATTCTAAATATGATTCAGACAAAGCAGTATTTCAGCTCTCAGAGTAATGATGCCTCACAAGATACAAACCCCTTCTCTGTTTTTATTACTGTTTTTTTGACTAGCACATGTGAGGCAGAATATGCACTGATTTAAGGATTATTTAATTAATTTGCCTTTTTTGCTTTTGCACATTAACCAACAAGAGTCCAACATGTAAATGTGCCAGATTTAGTCATGAAGGCTAATTTTTGGCTTAAAACAATAGATAAGCTACAACAATGCAACACATGCACATAAAACAAGAAACAGATAGGCATACACAAGTAAAATGACACAACCACTATTGCAGATCATGACAACTGGCCGGGTGATGGCATGAGAAAACATGATCACAAGTATCAGGCACAGGAAAAAGTGCATGGACACACATTCCCACACAGAGACCCTTTGGCTACAAAGACAAAGACATTATTCTGGATTATGGCAGTATATTTGATTAGTCAATAACCTCTGTTCATGGATTTGGAGGATGTGATGGATGTGATGTTCCATTTTAAAAGCCTGTTAACAGATATAATATAAATAGGTAGACAACATTTGTATCCCTTTTAATTCAGCAAAGTTTACATTTCTTTTACTGAAATGTCTCTGGCAACAATACAGCCCTGTCTCCTAGAAGTTATGTGTATACACAACTCGTTTGCAACAGCAAATATGATGTGGCGATGTGATGCAACCTCCAATTGATTTGTTGTCAACACAGCGAGGAAACTTTAACTTACAACATACCTCCTTTGCCCTCAGCCAAAACTTCAGATCTTGTAAAACAATAGCTGCTTGTGTAACAACTACAGCATTAATTAATACACCCCCCAGGTTAAGGTTGGAGAAAGACTGTGGTCTTTGTTCAATACAGAAATAATCTGTAGGGATTTGAGACATGCCATCATCTTTCCCTGGCCTTAACAAAAGCGCTTTTGCTGCCTAAACCTAACCACGCACCAGACTCAGGATGTGAACCCTGAGTCCAGTCCCTTTCTGCACTCTCCATCCACGTAAATCACCTTCCTTCAACTCCTGTGCGTTCAATGCAGTACTAACTATTCATATGTGGGTTGAAAGAGTTTTAGGTCACTCTAATCGCTCCCCATGTCTTCAGAAAATCGTAAAGAGATCACTATGTCATATACTATAGACATACTGTATAGGGAACAAAAATCCACAGCTTTGTATAAAAATGCATTCTTAAGTTCCAGTACATGTACCAAACAACACATGAGCAAATTGAACATGCAAAAAGGTAATGTTATCCTTCAAAGAATCATACAAGACAAGGGCACATGTCCTTATGTCAATTTCTCAATTAGACTTTATATTATTACATACTGGATGCATGATTTCCATCCACTGCATGTTGAGATGTGATACTGAACAAAAACATTTCTCTCCCACAGATCGCCAGGACTGATGACGATTTTGTTCGCAGTCCAAAGAAGTCTCGATAAAATGTCTTTTTTTGATCAGTTGTTTGGAGAAACAAAGCGACATTTGCCGTGTGCATTATTCATACTGATGTTACATCTTGTTACATAACACATGATCCTGATACATTTATTGGCTGAATCAATCATTTGTGTTATAAAGTGATCTGAAGTCATTAGGCTTTGTGAATAAAAGATAAAAATTACAAAGGCTTTATTTGTTTTATTTGTGTTATGGGCCTATAATGACTAAACATAAGGGGTGAAACAAAGTAATTGGGATGGGCATTTAGGAATAAATGTACAGTTTCCATTCAAAGTTTTAACAGTGGCTGCAGGTATTTATTTCTTTTAAGTCTGTTTCATCTTATCATCTTTCATCTCAAAAAGGTTTCACCCACTTCTTGTGTGAAGGTTAAATTTCAGCTTGTAGGTTTCTGTGAATTTAAATCTCGTAAATGTATGTTACCCAGCATTGTTTTTCAAGAAAGTGCATCGCCCTCCCCCTCCCTCCAAGGCAATAAAATAAAAATTTCATTTCATTATTTATTATGCCAATTATTACATTACATACATGCATTATACAAACAAATTAAAGAATTGCTTGAAAGCTGATATTTTAAAAAAAGCTTTGTTTAGAGCAAATATATATAAATATTAGACAGTGACTCAGCTAACTGCAACAAATGAAACAAAAGTGCAATTTACATTTCAAATATTTGTGGGGCCAGATATTGACCCGGCCCGCTGTTAATTGTTGACATAGTGGCATCCAATCTGGGAACAAAGTTAACCATTTATCATAGGGCTGTTGAGCTGAATACTTGTTTTTGATTTTTGATTAAAATTAGAATCAATGTTAGGTTACAGTAAATGTTTGGCATGTTGAATGTAGGTCAATGCAATATCCTGTGATTAACATGACAGTGACACAGTTTCGAAAGAATTCAATTCTCAAATCTCTTCAGCAGCATTGCTCATTTGATGCTATTTTAGTATAAGTCATGCATTATGAACAGTATTGCTCTCTTAGTACCATTTAATGGGAGACACCTGCAGGTGAATACTAATAGACATCACCATGAATCTTCCCCAGCAGACATTACAATGAATATCTTTTGTTTTAAAAGTTTCCTAAAAGCTTATGTTTAAATACGCAAATTGGGCATTGTCTATGTGCTAATTTGCATACATTTTCAAAGCATAAAGCTTGGTTCAGAATTCGTTCATTATTTAATTTTGTTGACATTTTTTGTTTTATCACTCCATAAATCAGAACATGGTGATAACAGACATAACAGAAGCCATTTTTGCCATTTGGCAAGAATGTGACATAAATCAGACTATGAATGATATCTGAGAAAACACCTCAGTAAAATCCTTCACAATATAAATAGGAATGACACTGGAAGGTTTGGTTCATGTATTGCTAGTAAACAGCCACAAAAAATATGATTAATAAATATCAGACATTTTGATAGACATTACAGTGAATAGGGTAAAAAAAACTAACAGATATCAACATTAAAACTTTCCCAATTAATTGCGTACATTAGGAAATATGTTTTTGTATTACAAGTTTTCTGAAATGTTATGTCTAAACATGCTAATGAGGAATTATCTAATGGTAACTTTTGTTGAATTTAGGAGAAATTTACGCAAACTGACAAGGTGGAGTAAAATAAATATCTAAAGTTGTATTTAAGATTTTTTTTTTATGTAACATGCTTTTTTGCGATCAAATTGGTAAGGGGAATTTTATTCATTTTTGCACTGAATCGCACAACATTCAAGCAAACATTTGGGAAAAAAAGTTTTTCTAGACAAAATGGATTACTCCATCAACCAACACATGATCAATATTGCACAAGTTGTAGGCTAGTGCTTATGTGTCAGCTGATAGAGACATATATTTAAGCTACAATAAGAAATAATTGACACTATCAACACATTTCTCTGACGATGCAGCTGCAACTTGCCTTTTATTTTATTTCCGGCACCACTGCGAGACAACTCTCTTTTGAGTCCTACGGCTTGTCGTAACGTTTGTTGGCCATTTCCTTCGTGAGTTTCTGAGAAATTAAATTCAAAAAGTCTCTCATCTACTCGTTCGTCCACTTCCATCTGTCTTTTTTGACATCCGCCATGTGTTCGAACAGAGCGGGAATACTGGGCGGAAATGAACTAAAACTACTTCATCTTTGTTTTGTGGTGGGTTGCAACCATAAAATCACCTAAAACGTAAGGGCATATCCTTATTTATTCGGCAAATAACGTTTCCATCAGCGTTTATTGCATAAGCCTTACATCGATCAAGATAAACTCCGACAACGTTTCCTTTGAATCAATATTCATGAAATTCCCTCGAATTTTACTGTTTCCATAAGGCCTTTTCATTCGACATCACTTAATTTGGATAGAAACGTGTGGATGGAAACATAGCTACTGTCAACATTAGTTTAGGCAATAAAACTGCTGCCATGCTGCAATGTTGTTTTTGTGCATGTCCACCATGTACTGTATGCCTTTGTTATTGCACATTATTTGTTATCTAGTCCGAAAGTTCAGCTGTGTGTATATTTGTGTTGATCTCACCTAACTGTTCTTTATGTGTTCATCTTATTGTCTTTTAGCATCAGTGTAATCAACTTTTATTGTATAGGGCCAAATCTGGATGTTTAATTGACAGCTTAATTGTTTTTATCTCTTTTATGGTGACCTCTTACCACCAGTCCAGGGACAGCGGTTGTAAAATAACCTCAAGGCTAATTCTAGCATATTTTACTTTCATGTATTATTAGCGTGCATTGTCCCTGCTAACTAAACCTGAAATAAGTAAAAAAGTAATTTAAAAAAACTATGGTTTTGCCTGTAGAGTCTCCCCTTAATATAATCATAATTACACTAATAACTTTATTTTTAGAGCAGTTTACAGAATCTGTTAACAGAAGTAGCAAACGCATAAACAAAACCTAAATATTCTCTCATTGCCTAATTGTTCCACTTAATGATTTTTACATTGGACTTTGTAATCTAGTATCAACGCTACTGATGTAATATTGAACGTGGTAAGCAAACTGGACCCAAACTGTTTCATCATCGGTGGATACTTTAAAACATCAATCCTTGAGCTTTATATTCTACATTTCTATGCAAAGTCGGTTGAAGGTTCAATATCATTAACCAGTCAAGTGCCTTCTTCAAGCTAAACAATGCATGTTTAACTTAAAGCTGTTGTGTATTAGATTTATTATTTGTTGTTGTTATTGATGTGATTCATGATAATCATTTATTTCTGATGTCCATCCCAAAAGTTTAGCTACGTTATGAGTATGTTTTCTGATTGAAAAACAATTGATAGGAAACCAAAGAAAGTCACTGGGAGGATTATTGCAAACAAATATGTGTGAATTTTTCTAGAGATTGAACAGTGCGTGGTGTGTGTGTTCATCCATGTCTTGTTGTGTAATCCCGCTGGGCAGGCCATGTGCTGACCCCTGGTGCTCTCTGAGGACTGAGGCTTGGGACAAACACACAGAACAGTCATCACAGAAGTTAGCCTCAGTTAGTCTCGGTCACTGCCCAGCTGCTTGTCCAAATGCAGTTACCATTAATCCTTTTGTTTCTCCAGCTGTGGGGGAACGTGGAGGTTTCTTTATCACAGAATGGTAAGGCAGTAGTTTTTTTTTTATTATTTGCTTTCTTAAAGTGCATATGGTTGTTAGGTTAAGGGGAAGAGGGTTCTGTGTGTTATGATGGCTGGCTTACTTGCAGGACAGTGTCCAGTATATTCTCAATGTTATATTACCCGGTGCCAAATCTTCTGATGTACAGTTCGTGATATGACTCTGACTTGCATTTGTAGCCAACAGATGACAAGAAGACAACTTAGCTAATTTCTGTTTTTTTCTCCCCCTGTTGCTGTTTGTAAGCATGTCCAAATCTCCCAGTGGTTCCTCACGCTCATGTGTCAGAAGCGACCAAAAAAGCTGTGTACCAACAAGGAAACGTAGTCCATTTCGTTTGTGACACTGGTTATACATCGTTCCCACCCATCAAATATGCATGTACAGAGAATGGCTGGTCATTAATCAGTCGGGGAAGATGCCAGCGTAAGTTAAACGGCTTTCTGCTCGTCTCTTTATTTTGTTGCAAGTTGGGTGATTCCCTGCAGTAATCAGGTTACTGATGACACGAGTATAAATGCATTAAATGAATTGTACAACTTAGAGATAATCACGTGTGTGTATTTTAACATTTGGAAATATCTTCAAAACTTTTTTTTTTACTTTCCGAGAGTAATTCATGAAATGATACTGAAAGAGTTGGGGGAAAAGCATTATGCACTGTCTAGTAACTGAAAATCAAGCTGCTTCTTCAAAGCAACAAATGAAAACTATGGTTGCAGCACAAAGTCATTATTATCAAAAGAACTAAATTGCCGTTTTGTTAGTGCTTTTAACTCAAATCTAACAATGAAGCCTTAAAGAATAAAGTTCATACTATAATTTTACTTTTGAGAAACGTTGATGAATGATCTCTATTTTTCTTTCTTTTTCCAGTAAAGCCATGTGTACTTCCCGATGACACCCCCAATGGCTATTACCAAATAATCAGCGGGGAGGAGTTTGTTTTTGGAACAACAGTCAAATACTTTTGTAATGAAGGGTAGGTGCATCTGCAATGATTCCACAAACCTACTGGAGACATGATGCTAATACAGCCTTTATAACAAGTATTTGGACACTTAAAAATATTATTCACAATGCACAGTTATATAAAGTACAGTTGTGTGACTCTAATTATATAAAGACATTTTTTTTATGAACACATTTTATATGATAACAAATAACTTTAACTATTAAATTATGTTCTATATGCTTTACAGTAGGAGTTATAGTGACAAATGTATTAACAAACACAAATCAAATGTACCAATATGTACTCACAACTACATTATAGTCTGGTGTAATATACAATACAATACAAATGCTAAGTAGGGCAGGTTAAAATACCTTTTTTGAATGGTATATGAATGAGATCATGAAATGATATTAAGTTTGCACAGTATTTCTCTCCCCTTGGTGATTTCTCTGATGGAGTTTTCATGTCATAATGGAACATTCTGGTGTACTGTTGATTGCAGGTATCACATGGTAAGTAAGGAAGACACCAGGACTTGTATGCTGGACAAATGGACCAATCATGTGCCAACATGTGATCGTAAGTCTTGCTCACATTTGAAACGCCAGAAACTTTTTGAATGGGTTTTGCACTTCTCACTGGCTGTTTCTCCATGGCAACTATGGCCAAGGCTCATGGGAACTGTAGCATTTGAACATGTCGGCAACAACACCAAAATGACAGATGAAACATGATTTCTCAGAAACAAAGCTGTAATAATTCAACAACAGAAATCTCTAAGGTTGCTTCATTATCAAAGAGTGCTGCAACATTGAGGATATCACTAAAAATGAATGTGGAACAACGCACCCTCCTCCCATTCAGTAACTCTATGGAAAGGCCCTGCTCTCTGTGGGATTTTGGCTGTTTATTTATACATACATTAAATTCTTGCCCTGTTCCACTTCTTTTTTTGACTGTGTTTACTCAGCTTTGAGCTGCGACCCCCCGCTTGCAGATGGAGGGGTTATAGTGAAAGGTTTACCAGATAATGACGAGCCCATTCTTCCTGACCGCCTCCTCAAATTCAGCTGTGAAGGACCTGGGAAATATCTGAATGGAAGTTCAGTGCTGAGATGTGGCCAAGATGGACAGTGGAATCATCCATTCCCCACTTGTGAAAGTAAGCCTTTTAAGATGAAATGAAGACTTATGTACACAATATTTATTTTAATGTTGTAGAGCATGTAACTATGCAGTTAAATCTCTGCACACACACATAATCATACCACTGTGGGACTTAAACTCTTGTATGTGGGACTGACCCACATGTTTTTCATTTGATAACTTGTGTTTTGTTCCTTCCAGATGAAACCAAACAGGAGGAGGGGTGTCGGCTAAATTGTGATCCAGGTAAAAATGTTGACAACGGCACCTTGGGACTTTCACCCAAAGAAAAACCAAAGCTTTGGATTCAATCCAATTCCTTACTTTTAACTACTTGTTTGTTTTTACACCATACACAACAATTTAAAAACTCAGACCTACAGTAGATTCTAAAAAAAACACACATTCACAACAAAAAATATACAAGAAGAAAGATAAAAAGGTAAATAAAAAGTTGTTAAACTAAAATAAAATAGTTAAAAACAAGAAAATATAAAACAACCTTTGAACACAAGTGAAATGGAGGAAATACAACAAGAGACTTAGAGAGTAACTATAGCCACACTCGGCTGGAGAACAGGTGGCATAAAAACGTCATAAAACATAGCAAAACGAAAAGAAAAGAATAAACAAATCAAGGCAAAGGTACTTTTAAAACATGCACATCGGCGAAGAATTAGCCACGTGCTTCCCACAATCCGCTATACTGTGTAGCTCTCAGACAAACGTTAACAGGTTGTTTCCATTTAGTATTTTCTTCAACAAACAAAAATGTTAAAGAAACAAAAACAAACAACAAAGCCCAAATTACTGTTACTGTTATCTAAAACCTTTTCAAAGTAACTGTGGCAGCACTGTTCACCACGTTGATTGCTGCTGTGTAAGAACGCCGCTGGGAGGAGGTTGGGTTGATGGGTGGGTGTTAACGCGCAGGACGAAGTTCAAGCCAGGGAGCTAAACTAAAGCCTTTCACCCAGGAAATGTGTGTCACGTGGGAGTGTTTTAATCCAAAATCACAATCTTTTTCCTAATCTAAACTACCAGTAGTCGTTTTGACGCCTAATCTTAACTTTTGTCAAGGCAAAACGCTCATATTTTTTGCACTAAATCAAACACCTGCTGTTTGGCGTCATGGTGCATCACGGAGTTTGTGCATACATTTTCGAGTTGGAGGCAGAGTTATGTCAGATCTGCGTTCATTAAATCCACAAAGTCCAATTGTATACTATGCTTCTGTTTATAAACCTCTTGATTAAACAGATTTTCTCAAAAACAGAAAAACAGAAAAGTCCCAGGTCTATCAGATGGCTTGCAACTCAACACACAACACACACAACATGCAGAGAGGGGATTGATCCCTGTCTGCCTGCTGAATACATAGACCAGTTGCTTTCTTTTCCCCTTGCTCCTTATCTAGGAAACTGATGGCAAAAGATGATCATTGACCCAACAGTCAGATGGTACTCACAGTTCACTGCAATCTCACGCTTGATATGCTCTGTGTACCCTGTTGTTCACATTTTACATATTATTGCTGTGTTGCTATTTTGTTCTCTTAATATAAAAAATAGCAATAATAGTAAGTTTCAAATCAAATACGTTATTCGTTTTATCTAGATGTACCTAATCATTTGGCAGTGTGCCCATGTATATACTTGAATAAGAAAGATTTCCAGGGAATTACTTGTTCGTGTGTGTGTGTGTGTGCGTGTGCGTGTGTATGTGTGTGTGTGTGTGTTTGTGTGTGTGTGTGTTTGTGTTTGTTAGCTTCAGGTTGTGGGACACCACCTCACATTGCAGATGCAGACACCAAGGGAACTCCTAAGTCCCAGTACTCAAATGGAGAAAGTGTTGAATATATGTGCCAGAATTATTACACTATGGAGGGCGATCCTTACCAGACGTGCACCGATGGTAAATGGACCGGACAGATGAAATGCCTCAGTAAGTTACAACTTTCAAAGTTTTCATGTTGCATCCTTTGAAGGTTAAAGAAGATTTTGTTTGCAGTGTTTGCATGTAGCTGATTTATTTGAACATCACATAACAAAGATGGAAAAGAACTAAAGAGTGATTAACACGCAGCACTGTGTCTTACATTATGCTGACGGTAGAACCAGGGGCCAAAATTAACACCCGCCACTCACCAAATGTGAGTGAAAATCTATGTTGGCAAATCAAACTAAAAGAGGTTACTCACCATTGACGGTTGCTAAATGAAGCCTACTTCACTACAAACTTTCATCACTGCAACACAAGTTGACTGACCACATTTTGTCTGCAACAGCATTAGGGTGAAATGGCGATATATACCATGTAACCGTAGAAATACGACTTGGGAATACTTGGCAGTATTATTATTAATTTATTTTTAAGATCAGTTTTGGGGAAATTTTAGGCTTTTCTTATATCCCACTCCTCTTGCTTAAACTAAACCAACCCAACCAAAGCAGGCCATAATTACTGGCCATTTACAAGGAAAGTAGGGCGGGTAATGCCATCCCCATACCTTTTCTATCCTAGGAAAACAAATTCAGGGCAGCCAGATAGCTCAGTTGGTATTGTGTCTGTCCATTTGTAGAGGTTTACTCCTCGAAGCAGCGGCCAGGGCACGACTCCGATCTGTGGCCCTTTGCTGCATGTCATTCCCTCTCCAGGCTGAAAAGGTCCAAAACATATCTTAATAAAGAAAAACTAATTTGGCATGCCCTTTGCACCAAATGTCTATGTTCCGACCTGAGGAGCCATTGTCACGTGATTGTGTGATTTTTATACAATCTCACAAATCCGTCTGCTCGCAAGGTGATGTGATTTGGGCATCTATATACAGAGCAGGAGGAGGCATCCCAACCTTTTCAAACAAATTGTATGAAAAGTTAGACAAGCAAGTTGATTAACAGATACCTGCACACTGTATTTTTTTTTCCCCATTGTTTCATCAGTTGTTGTTTTTTTTTATAAAAGATTTGCAAATCCTGCAAGAAAAAGTCTTTTTATCTTTTGGAATACAAGTTATTATACATTTATGTTTTTGAATTCTTTCCAATAACCTGTTTACCTTTAAACCTTAACCATGTAATGCTTGGAATTATTGAAGAATTGTTTTTGTTTGTAGGGAAAGTAAAGAATATAATAATCAAATGTGAGGAAGTATGATATACAGTAGTTATTTAAAACTATTTCTTTATGTATTCACGGAACAATTACTATCGTGTTATATTTACTGTAAGCGTGATACAAAATGACATACCATGGTAGAAGATTTTGGCCATAACACCCACCCCCACACGTTATGCAACGTACAATTATCAATAATTCTTATGATATTAGAGTATGTTTTGTGACCGAAATGCACTGAGCTGCAGCATTTGATACCAGTTCATGTTTAAATTAAACAGCCAATGGCAGGTAGACCCAAAACGTTATTTTGGAACTAACCAATATTCAGCCCACCAAAGCCAACTCAGCAACATAGTATTTGGTGACAATTGACAGGAATTTTTGGCATCTGTTTCACGTCATTAAAAACAAAAACTAGTCAGCTATAGATATATCAAGTCAAAGCCAGCTGGGGAGGAATCTAGAGCTAGCCTAAGCTATAATAAAGCTTTATTTTCTCATTGAGGTTTCTGAGGATGTCATCTGGCCTAGGCCTAACTGAAAAATAACCATTTTGATGCACCAACAACTCAACAAAAGTTTGGTTCCTCATGTAAATAAATAAATAAGGCAGCAGATGAATGTAATCATGATGCAGACCAAAAACAGGTAAACTCAATAATCAGCAGTAGGCTAACATCTCAGCTTCTGACTCTGGAGAAATTCATTTGATTCAATTTGACTAAACACCCTTTTTTATTGATTTCTATATACTTTAAATAAAAACACAGATATATCTAATCCCTAGAACTTTAGTATGTTCAAAACAATGTTTAGTCTCCCTAAAAGGTATAATTAACCTTCTGTTCTCTATCGTATCAAGACTATCTCTCCACTGTATATTCCACATGTACCGGGATGAGTCCCCAGAGTTCAGGTACATGGATACTTCTTTAAGACACACCGGCAACGCCGTATGTTGTTTCCTATAAACCACCTTTGCTGGCGTGGAATCACTGATAGTTTGATCTCTGAGCGGCCTGCAGCTGGAGAGATAGTCTCTTTACTCAGAGAACCAAGGTTACAATGTAACCAAGCAGTTCCCAGTTTGCTGGCCAGCAATGCCTTATATATTTAGTATTGTCACAGAGCATGTCACTGATTACATTTACATTTCACATGTAATTCACATTACATGTGAATACATGTCCCATTAATAAAATGCTGTTTATCTGTTATCTCTTGCAGAACCCTGTACTGTGGATAGAGAGCTCATGAACAGATATAATATTGCCTTCAAATATGGTCATCAGGATAAACTGTATTCACCCCATCTTGATTGGATAGGGTTCACTTGCACTAAAGGAAGACATACCGGCACAGTTAATCTGCGTCAGCAATGTATTGATGGTGTGATGAACCTGCCCACTTGCCAATGAAGGTTTTCAGTCAACTAGATGTGATACATATGATCTGGCTGGACAAACATGTAATTAATTAACAAGAATTACAGATATTAACTGATTCTCTTCTAATTAACCAAAGTAAAGAAAAATACCAATTATGATCCAGTGTCTATACTTTAGCTCTTTGTATCATTATTTTAACAAAAACCTATATTTTCATTTGGTCTGTTTTCTGGCTCTAAATGTATGATAACAGTAAAAAAATGTCATGTGCTCAGAGAATGATTCAAGTCACCTTTACTGGAGAAAGCTGTTGCTAACACATCAAAATGATATGCAGAGCACAATTATTTAAAATAACACACAGAGAGCCAAACTCCTTCTCAAATCTCCAAAGGTCTTCTGCTTTACACACATTTTGCAATTCAAAATTGCACTTTTTAAATGCACTGAACATGGTTCTCTGCACAAGACACAACAATCTGACATAAAGTTACACATTTTGCGCCACCTGGCCTAACACCTCAATGGTTACCACTTCAATAAGGAAGTAAGCACAATGAAAAGACGACATTTATTTCTTGCCTCTTTTTTTCTATGTATTTTTGGCACTGACTTGTTTGGTGAAAAATAAAATAATAAAAGTTTTAACAGCATGTGTGTATGTCTGCAAATATGTATGTGCATGTGAACAATTTGAAGAATTTTCTACAATTTTAACTATTCTATTATCATGGCAAAGCATACAAAAGATGAGAGTGCTTTTCGTTGTGCCAACAGTGTGTAGTTGGTTAGACAAAAATCTGGTAATGTGAATGAAGTGTGTGCCATTTGGTGCACAAGTATGATTTTGATAATGTTATATGTAGTTTTGGTTGCAGTGCTCCATTTTGCAGGATATATGAGGAACTTTTGCAGTTTGTGTGTGTGCTTTTGTGACTTCTATTAAGTATTTTGATAAAACCAGCCTAGTTTGCAAATTTGTTTTTTAGCAATTGGAAAAAACTGGCGAGAGAGTTTTCTACAAACGCTTCGATGAACTTACATTTTCTAACAGGTTTCTAACAGGTTTCTTTAAGCAGCACTTCTCTAAGCGTGGCAATAAGAAGAATAAGTTGGCTGTCCGAGGTGCTGAAGATGATGCTGAATACACTTTAAAGTCAAATTTAAGGTGTAAATTAGAGGTTTGAAAATGGTCAGAAGGACCCTTTACAGAGAATTTACCGGGACACCCTAATGTATGAAACAATTTGACCTAGCTTAATTTTTGAATTTATGTCGAAAGAACAACGCAAGAGAAAGATACTGTGTTTTAAAAGAAACACATTAAACATATTTTTACATTCCATTAGTTAATGGATTTGTTAGACTAAAACATAAAATGTATTGTGTAAGACGTAAAATTTAAAATATTTAACTATTTAAAATAAAAATAACAGTGAAGCTTTTTGTTATAAAAAAAAAAAAAATGTCATGGTAATTTAAATGAATAAATCACAAAATGGTTTATAATGCGGACCTGCGGTGGTTGACACTGTTCATTATAAAAGTAAAGTTTATTTTTCAGTAAACAGTCTGTAGCATTCAGCCTTACCGTAATTCATGTTCCTGGGTAAATGTCAGTTTCAGAAAATGAACTTTACCTACTGCTGAAGGCAGATCTTAACTTTAAGGTCATATGAAACCTAAACTGGAGCAATTTCTTCAATGTGTATGTCATCTATTGTGAATGTTATTCCGTCAACATGTCTGTATTATAGACGCAGTCACACTATAATTAAAAAGGAAAGAGAAGTTCTCGAACCCCAAAAAACAAAAACAAAAACATGGGATTTGTAATCCCATTTTTTCCCATTTGAAAAAAAAAAGAAACATAAAAAATTGCCAGACTTATCTTATGAATATTAAAGAAAAGTTAACAATGATTTGGAGCCCAACATGCCTTTGACTTTTCAACATTTTACAACCATGTTTTAGTGGACTAAATATCTGAAAAAGGATGGAAAGCCTGTTTGTTATTAGTCCTTTGCTTTGTATGCCCAACAACAATGGCCTTCTATGGAGAACATTTTAGGTGACATCCTAAATTGGCCAACCATGGTGAGCATGATCTGCATCAATTACCAATAGCAAGCCAAATATCTTTTAACAAAGGTCATTTATTACTGTTAATTAATTTCAACCATTGGCTGAAAACAGACTCATTTACATCTTTGTAAGAATTGGACTGCTGCACAAAGGATGCTGTTTGTGAGCACATCTGGAACATTTAGTATTGAGAACACTGTTTTAATGTCATGTGCATTGCACAGTCCAACAGGGCAGACCCTGTTGTGAACTTCAGGGCTCCAACGAAGACTCAAACAAACAGTAGTTCTGCTCAGGAAACGTTTGTCAGAGGACCATGAGATTGGCTGTGATCCTTTTTCTCCAACTGTGGGGGATTGTGGTAGTTTCCTCATCACAGAATGGTAAGTAGGGCTCTATTATTTAATGAAGTGTTAAGATTTAGCTTTGTAAAGAAACAGAAAGTGTTAAGATTAAAGTAGGTATTGTATGTGCCTCATAGATAAAAGGGATGAATAACCTGTATATCACATTGGTCTCTTCGTTGTATTTTAAAAGCTACATGTTTGTGTACAAAAGTTTCATTACCATTAGTGTAAAAGTACTTGCGCAGAGGCCAGTTCACATGTTCTGTAATGACATACTGCCTTATCCTCTTAATTATTTTTTGGGTAATTGAAAGATAATTCATCAAATTTGTTCTGTTACCTCATTTCTTACAGTGCTTTTTACTGATGTTTTAAGTGATCTTGTGAGCTTACACATTGATGAAATGTCTTTGTAATTCGTTATTTCAGCTTTGTTCCTGATGTTTTTTTATGGATTGATGTACACATGCATCCCTCTATTTGAACATATGAATTTGTTTAGTTGACAAAATAATTGCTCTACCTGTGTAAGAAAGGGGAGTGTGTTAAAAAATGGGGTACCTGATAAGCACTATGCAATTGATAATGTAATGTAGGTAGTTATTTTAGGAATCCTTCAGTGTCATGGACATCATTCAATGTTGCAGTGTTGTTACATGTCCATCTCCCTTTCATCCCTTTATCCATCTGTATTTGATGCAAACAATGTAAGACTGTAAAGACCTTTCTCATGTCCCCATGTTTTTGTCTGCTAGCGTGTTCAAAGCTTCCAGATGTTCCTCATGCCCATTTGTCAAAAGAGTACCAAGAAGGAGAAGTGATTAATTTCACTTGTGAGCCTGGTTATACTACACCCAGTCCATCAATCAGCTATGCATGCTCCAGCGACGGCTGGCTGACAGTGAATCCGGGAATGTGCAACAAGCAACGTAAGTGAATTGTCTGTCTGTCTCTACTCGCTGCTGTACACTGCCTACACTGTTGTAATTGATGTTTAATTATACTTTTTAAACGTTACCATCTTAGAGTTTGGGGGAAAGAAAATATACGCTAAGTCCCTTTCAGACACAGCCTTGATTTTGTAAAGTATGTGCACAAATGCATGGCGGTTTTGTCTCAATTGTATGCCTATTTGTGTACAATTAATTGTTCAGGATGATGATGATAATATGCATGCAAACATTTGGAAATTTGTGAATAATCTTCGGACTAATTAAAACACATATGATGGAACTGTGAGGTGTATGAAAAATATCTGCACTGAAAGTGCTCTATGTGACGGCACGTATTTTTCAGGCTACAACCTTTTTTGTCACATACATCAAACATCTCCTCGCTAACACCTAGCTGCCTGTCCAAAGAACACACTGTAAAAAATGTGACCTATTTAGACAGCCCAGGCTCCACAAAAGGCTACAAAAACAAACTGTGTCAACCTGCACCATAACAAGCAGTGTTCCAGCCTATAACCAGCAAGAAGAGGATGGGTAAGTCATGAACACGCATTGTAGAAGTACGTGCTAATGCTGCTGTGGCGATGGCTCAACCAACTCCTTCTTGTTGGTTATAGGCTGGAACACTGTTTGTTATAGTTCGTGATACATGTTGGCACAATTTGTTTTCTTTGACGTTTGTGGAGCCTGGGTTGTCTACAGAGACCACGTTTTTTCTACAGTGTGTTCAGGGGACAGGAAGATAGCTGACAGTGAGGAGATGTTTGCTGAACATACTGTATGTGACAAAAAAAATAGTAACCTAAAAAATATCACTTAGAGCACCTTTAAGCTATTTTACTGACTTCTAAATAATATCAATCTGTTTGTGTAAAGCAAAAATAATTTAATGTGGGAAGGCTAAAGGATTTCACTGGCGTTTAGCTCTTTTCTGTGCTGCAACTCTCTTTGATGTTAGCTAATAATATGTGGTTGTATTTACATATCCAAAACTTGCCTTGTTCAGCTTGTTTTTTTTCTTCATTGACCTTACGGACTGTTTGTATTTAGTTTCACAATCAAGCTGCAACCCCCCGCAGATGAACGGGTTACAGTAATAGGTTTACCAGAAAATGGCGATCCCAGATTATTAGTTTTAGTTAGGTGTACCTAATAAACTGCCAGTGTTTACATTTACATAAGAAAAAGACTAATTTTAAATCACTTTTTTCTTGTGTGTGTGTGTGTGTGTGTGTGTGTGTGTGTGTGTGTATGTGTGTGTGTGTGTGTGTGTGTTTTACATTATTTTAGCTCCTTCAGATTGTGGGACACCACCTCACCTTGCAGATGGTGACACCAGGGGAACTCCTAAGTCCCAGTAGATAAATGGAGAAAGGGTTGAATACATGTGTCAGAATTATTACACTATGGAGGGCGATCCTTTCCAAACCTGCATCGATGGTAAATGGACCGGACAGATCAGATGCCTCAGTAAGTTACAACTTCTTTCACAGTTTTTATGTTGGCAAATTCAGCCTATGTAATACTGATTTTGGTATCTGGTGTTTGCATGTAGCTGCTTGATTTACTGTAAACATTACCAGATAAAGACTAAAACAAAAGAATAATTAACAGGCAACAATGGGGCTTAAATAATGTTGACAGTAGAGCTAAACACAGCTCTACAAAGCCAAAATACAGTAATTAAATGTTTGGTAAAAGGAAAGTTAAGACAGGAATCTGATATACGTTATGAAAGAACAGCTATTCAGCTTGTGTGTGTGCATATTCATATATAAATAGATATATATAAAGCTAGTTAGTAAGAAATCCCTGACTAGCCTTAGCTAAAGCAAAATTTACTCACAAATTTCCCCTTGGCTGTTAAGCCTAGTTGAGAAAAATAGCCTTTTTGAAGAAACATTTTAAGTTTGTTATTCCACGTCAATAAATAAATATGGCAGCTGATGAATAATTATGATGTAGACAAAAACTAAAAAATGCAGTTACTAAATGTTTGATGAAAATAAAGTTAAGACAGGAATCTGTTATACATTATGAAAGAACTACTATTCAGCTTGTGTGTGTATATATATATATATATATATATATATATATATATATATATATATAT
>NC_048415.1:4047498-4064993 GCF_013103735.1 Etheostoma cragini
CCTCCCAGCTGGACGTGCCTGGAACACCTCCCTAGGGAGGCGCCCAGGAGGCATCCTTACCAGATGCCCGAACCACCATGGGTCACCATGGTGGTTCCATGGGACCATGGGACCATATCACGTCCATGTGACGTGATATGAGTAAACAACCTTTAACTCACATATTTAAATTGTATTTTAATGATTTCAACATACTTAAAACACATACAGTACATCCCTAAAGCTGTCGACTGTATATAATGTTAATACTCATTTTCCTGGACAAGAGAGGTGAAAGACATTTGTTTTATGGATACTGTGTCTTCCTCTGGAGGTTGTTACTCTAGAGTGCAGTATCTGCATTTATTTTAGGTCACAGATAAGAAACAAAAGGTCAACGCTTAGATATCTGTCAACCAAGGTAGCGCAAATTCATTACTTTTACTGAATGCCAACCAATCATCCCCACCCCCAAAAGAAAGGCCCATTCTGAGCCAGGAAAAACACTGACATGGATAAACAACATCAGGCTACATAAATAAAAAGTATAGAACAAACACAACAACACAAAATGTATTGCAAAACAACTGTAATAAAAACCAACTTCAAAAAAGAAGGAAGTTAAGAGCGGGAACTATGTCAACAGCTTAAAAAGCAGTACAGGGAATAAAAAGACAGTTCAGGTGTGAGTAGAAGCAGTAGAAGAGCATGTTACTCATTTGGGAAGAAATAGTCAGATTTTAAAATCTAAATATATTTTGCATTCAAGAATAAAATTCAGTATACAGTACGAGTATGATGTGCAGTTATGTCCCATAATTAGAGTTCTGTTTATCTGTTATCTCTTTCAGAACCCTGTACTGTGGATCGAGAGCTCATGAACAGACATAATATTGCCTTCAAATATGGTCATCAGGACAAGCTGTATTTAGTCCATCTGGATTGGATAGCGTTCACGTGCACTAAAGGAAGACATACCAGCACATTGACCATGCGTCAGCAATGCATTGATGGTGAGGTGAACCTGCCCACCTGCCAGTAAAGGTTGTAGTGATTAACTGGATGTGATAAATATGACCTGGCTGGACGCACATGTAAACGATGTAAAACGAACAAGAATTACAGTTATTGACTGATTTACTGTAACTACTTCAGTTCTGTCAACTGAGACAGTTTTAATAAAACATACATGTTCACACAGTCTGTTTTTTTCCCTCACATATCTTGTTTTATTAAAGCATTTGGTTACGTAGATCAGATACTACTTTGTATGTATTTGTCTGGCCTGCAGTGCTGTTAAGCACATTTGAATAAATAAGGGATGAAGTATGCAGTATAGCAGGTACTAAATAAATTGTATGCTCTCTGATGCTGGAAACACACTTGTAGCAGTATTTAAAAGTAACTAAAGAAATTCAATGTTTGAAGGTACTTTTACTTTGTATGCAGAGTACAAAAGTTCATATTAAGCCCACAGTAATGAACCTGAGATCAGGTGGACTAAAGGAAGACCCACTGAGCTACCCATTGATTGTGGGGGTGTTCTGATGGTGTGATGACCCTGTCCTCTTGCTCAGTTGACTGGAAGTGACATAAGCTGGCTGGACAAACATGTGAATGATTCACCAGGGGGAAAGATATTGCATTGCTGTTTTCTAAATCATCAGTAGTATTTTTAAAATAACTTGTTTCACAAACGGGAAGCCAGTTAAAATATCTGAGAACTGGAGTGATGTGATCTCTCTTCTTTTTTTTTTAAACTACAGTAATCAAGCCTGTTAAATATGAAATGGACAAGTTTTTCTAATTTAAGCTGAGACATAAGTCCTTTAATGGTTGATATAGTCTTATTGTATGGTCATACTAGGCAGATTTTGTATCTCATCCTAATGTGGATGTTAAAATGTACTGTAGGTCTGAGTCCATGACTACACCACGATTCACAGCGTTGTTTGTGGTCTTTAATGATAGCGTGTTGGTCTTTTACAAAGTTATACAGAACAAACGTAATTTTTTTAATTTAACAAGCATTCCTGCCCTGTAAGCAAATCCATGTCTGAAAGCTGAAATTAATAAATTACTAAATTAAATCAATGTTGCAAAATACTGTTTGGATTTATTTACATCTCTTATCTCATTCCTTGTTTTGGGAAACAGTGTAAATAAGTGTGTGTGTGTGTGTGTGTGTGAGACTGTTTCACTGCAAATGTTTGCATTTCTACTGCGCAGACAGAATACAACCTTGATAACTCTAAGAGGATGGAACAACATTGTCTCATTTACAAAGAGTATAGTTCCCAAATACAGCGATTCCTGGATCTTCACAATGAGACTCTTTCCCCTTCTTTGGCTTTTCATCCTGTTACTGAACAGTGATACATCTTTACAACAGAATGGTAAGCATGTCAGATTTTAGGTCAAATTTCTCTGTTGTTTTACTGCAGTCAGAAAACAACATGAACGCATAATTTACAAACATTTTGTCCCCCAGCTAAAATAGAAAATCTATGTTACCAATTGCTATGGATGCCACGTCTATACTGCATCATAAGCACATTTATGTGACATACTACATTCATAAGGCTTTCTAAAAATCTTTAAAACAAAATTAGAATCACTCATGACAACTTCCAACTTCAAACAAAGTTTGTAAAGCATTGTAAGTGGTGGACATTATATATTATAAGTTAATGCTTTATACCTCCATGCATGAGTGAACAACTGTGAGTCTGAGTCCTGGGTTACAGAACATCATAACATCAGAACTTTAGCCAGTTGTAGAGAACTGTTCTGATGAATCATGACTTATTATAAATACTTAGTTTTCTGAAATGGAATAATGTTTTATAAACCGTTAATGCAGAACAAAGGATTCCAAATGATTTTCAAAATTGGAAATTGGTGCTAACAGATAATATGCTGCATTTACCAACAAATGCAGCAACGACATGTAAACTGATATCACCGCCAGTCGAGGGAACCAGGTATGAATTTGTTTCCAGAAATGTGTTTTAACCTGGTGAGACGATGACAGTCATTTATTTAGAGAAGTACGGGATTTCTAACAATCAGGAATCAGCAGTAACTACATGCAATGAAAAGGGAGAGTGGACTATCAGAGCAGTATGCACAGGTACAACCATAGCCAGACTGTGAAATTGTTGTTCTCTACTGTGTGTGTGTACGGTTCATTAACCTGTGATGATGGTTATCAATCTTTACTGAAGATACACTAGTCTGTCTCTTATTCTAGAGGTTGTATGCAGCAATGAAAGGCCAGAACATGTGTATTCCTGGGATGCCAGATGGTGGCAACAATCACAAATGGGTGACACTGTAAGATATAGTTGTGAGGCAGGCTACGTGAACACAGCCACCCGGGCCACATGCACCAGAGATGGATGGACACCAAATCCACTCTGTCGAGGTATTGTAAAGTTCATCTTTTATATTTGACTGTTAATCATGGTATCCATATTTGTGAAAGTGGAGAAGAAGCTTCTTGTCCAGTTAGGATTCATATATCTACTCTAATGCCTGCTTTTCACTAGCAAAGTCCCAGAACTAAATTCTGTAACTAAATCAGGAAGTTAAAGTCCCTTTTTCCACTTTAGTTACTTCATTATTAATTTGTCGTGGTATTATGGGGCTCACTGCAGAGGAAATACATCAATAGTGTATTATGATGTGTAGTACTCCATAGACAGACTGTAAAATAGTTGTTCTCTACTGTGTGTGTGTACGGTTCATTAACCTGTGATGATGGTTATCAATCTTTACTGAAGAAACACAAGTCTGTCTCTTATTCTAGAGGTCGTGTGTGTCAATGAAAGACCAGAACATGTGTATTCCTGGGATTTCAAAGGGTGGCAACAATCAAAAATGGGTGACACTTTAAGATATAGTTGTGAGGCAGGCTTCATGAACGCAGCCACCCGGGCCACTTGCACCAAAGAGGGATGGACACCAAATCAATCACCTGGCAACTAATTAGTAACACCCAACACAAGCACTAACCACATCATGACCACCATGTAGTCTGGCATCATGACAACCAACACTGCAGCTGATGCGGAAGTTTCTGTTGATGCCACTACAGCGTCAGTACTGGACAAACTAGACGGAATATTTTCGCTCAAAGAAAAACAAACCAATGTCTGTAAGGCTTTTATTTGAAAAGCTCACATGAAAGGCACACTATTTTACCCTTGAATGAAGTTCATCAGTACTGATCATTTGCCTTTTCATGAAAATTGATAATAATATGAACGTTTCTGTGTAGTCTTCAACAGAGATTAAATGTACAGTACCTCAGATTGAAAATGGTTATGTGAGGAATCGCAATATCCAAGAGTACAAAGAACATGAAATCCTGCTCTTTGAGTGTAATGATCGATATAAACGCACTGAAGAAAGAGCCGCAAATTGCACAAAAGTAGGAATGAGAGCAGAGTGGACCCCCACACCTTCGTGTGAACGTAAGTATAAACTGATTAATGCATATTATTGGATATATATCACACTGTCTTGTGAAATTGGTGCTAACAGATAATATGCTTCATTTCCTAACAAATGCAGCAATAATATGTAAAGTAAATCTGCCGCCAGTCGAGGGAACCAGGTATGAATCTGTTTCCAGAAATGTGTTTTCACCTGGTGAGACACTGAAAGTCATTTGTGGAGAGAAGTACGGGATTTCTAACAATCAGGAATCAGCAGTAACTACATGCAATGAAAAGGGAGAGTGGACTATCAGAGCAGTATGCACAGGTACAACCATAGCCAGACTGTGAAATTGTTGTTCTCTACTGTGTGTGTGTACGGCTCATTAACATGTGATGATGGTTATCAATCTTTACTGAAGATACACAAGTCTGTCTCTTATTCTAGAGGTTGTGTGCGGCACTGAAGAACCAGAACATGTGTATTCCTGGGATGCCAGATGGTGGCAACAATCACAAATGGGTGAGACTACAAGATATAGTTGTGAGGCAGGCTACGTGAAAACAGCCACCTGGGCCACATGCACCAGACATGGATGGACACCAAATCCACTCTGTCGAGGTATTGTAAAGTTCATCTTTTATATATGAAAACAAGGACCTCCTAGCTGAAAGACTGACAGAGCAAGGACCCCCTTCTACATATTGTATAAAATGTTGTTATACTTATTATACTAACTCACGTGGATATAAATGAATGGATATTCTAATTTAATTTATAAATGTGGAATGTACGGTGAATCTTCTCTGTGAATGTATTTCATAGTGGCTACTTTACCTTGATTAGTAAAGTGCTCCCTCTGCCCCCTGAAAGCTACTGCTGTTTTACACTTCTGTCTGCAGCGGGCGGGGCTGCTGAGCTTCCTCACACACTCACTGACACTCACTGACACACACACAGACACACAAACAGACAGACAGACACTTTCTGTGCCTTTCAGTGGCATTTACCGTATACTGTGCCACGATCTAATACCTTAACATGCACCTATATATTTTTTAGAGATTGTAGGCTGTGGGAGTCCACCACCTCTCACAGATGGAGACGTCAAGTACACCTTGAAAAGTAATTACAGCCATCAAGAAAGGGTTGAATTCATGTGTCAAAGTTACCACACCATGGAGGGTGGGCCTTACAGAACCTGCATCAACGGTGAATGGATCGGACAGATGAGATGCCTTAGTAAGTTACAGTTCTTCTCATCAATCGATCAAACTTTACACAGTCATAGGACAAACTTACAGAGAGCTTTATTTCTTGAAATCTTTTATTTCTGCAGCGGTGGAGAAAACAAGGGGTGTGAGGGTCCTTTGCCGAAAAAAAATGTTTTCCATTTGAATCCCTTTCCTGCATTGCTACTTAAGTAGATTATACTGTGGTGATAGCAAATTCAAGAAATAATTAAGTTGATCAAAATGATAAATTCTTCTAGAATCAATAGTACTAAACTAAAAACTAAAAGTCTTACTTTCTTTGTTTATTAAAGAGGCTGATCGCCAAGTCATAAAATAAAACTTGTGTAGAAATGCAGGAATTCTTCTTAGAACTGTCATTTCACATCTGATTTACCTGAGGTTCAGTGCTTTGCAATACCAGTCACCCTTATGGGATTACTGGTATAGCTGTCTTGTTCAATTGGTGTCTGTCTTGTGTATCTGTATCTTTCTGTTTTTGTTTTGTTTTATGGACCATAAGTCTAATAATAAGGGCTATCTATCTATCTATGTAATATCAAACCAATTTGTGTGTGGGGGTGACCCAAACTATAATTTGAAAAGTGGAGGGGACACATCCCCCCCCGTCCCCAGTGGAAATTAAACCCTAGACTGTATCGCCCAACATGTTTACAGTGCAGTCATTACCGTTATTAACCAAATGTTATTTGTCCCTTGCAGAACCCTGTATTGTGAATGAAGAAGTCTATAAACAACATAATATTACTTTAAAATCTGATGGCAGTACATTTTTCACTCATGATGAAATGATTGAGTTCAAGTGTGCCAGAGGAATACCAGTCGGTGCAGTGGCAATGCGGCAGAGGTGTAACGGTGGTGAGATTCTCCTGCCTACCTGCCAGTGAGAGTCATCCGAAAGTTATTGACTGAGAATGCTATTATAAGTTATTATCCACTGTAATTGTGAACATTATAATAAAACATACTTGATCTCTGTTCTGTTCGGCCTTCACGTATGTAACCTGCCATATTATGAGTAAGACTCAACATTTCTTTGTTTGAAGATTTTTTTTTTTTGGGGGGGGGGGCTTTATTTGATAGGAGAGAAAAGGCGGTAGAAAGGGGGGGACGGCATGCAGCAAAGGGGACAAGGGTTGGACTTGAACCTGGGCCACTGCTGTGAGGACTGAGTACATGGGGCACATGCCTAAAGGTGCACTGTGACTTCCTGCATGTTCACTTCTGTTGATGTTCCAAGTAAATTACAAATAAAACAGAGCAAGCTCGCCCCTTCCCCCATGTTTCTGTAACTGTCATGACCATAGACATAATAAAGATTAGACGCCGCATTGGCTGCTGAGCGCGAGATTTCCAGCCGCCATCTTGGACCGGTCATACTCGTTACTTAGCAGCAGAAGATACAAGCAGCCAGAGTACTATGCAGAATATTCCTGCTCAGATCAGCGGATTTTTTTTATCTTATCTTTTTAACTCTGGGTTCTGTATAGCATTTTGAGTCTGTGTTTTGAAAATTGCTGCATAAGTTAAGTTTTGCAAGTTTTAAACGGAGATTCAAACAAGTAAATGTGCAGTTTAAATAAAAACTACCATTTTCATTTCATACTGCTACTTTGAATAAGTACTGGTACGCGTGCTTTGTTAGGGGCGAAAGATATATCAACGCAGTATCGTTACACAGCACATCGTTATATAAGTGAGTTTAACCTATACATTATTCTGGGGGTCCTAAAGCAGCAGTAATGCTTGAGTTGTTATTACATTGGGATTGTGTCTGGTTTAGTTGGGATTTGTTTAAGACTTGCACGTTACTCTTATAAGATATTATATATATAAGTTAACTTTCTTTATGCATTTTATACTGTCCGACCAGTAGAACACGACCTGTTCTGTAGACATGGTTTAAATGTTAAAATGTCGTGCAACCCTAGTGTGTGTGTGTGTGTGTGTGTCTGTGTGTGTTGGGAGCGCGGCTGCTAAATGTCAAGGTCCGGGAGCCGATTGATGCATAACAACGTGTGTGTGTGTGTGTGTGTGTGTGTGTGTGTGTGTGTGTGAAAGGGACAAATATAAAAAGCTTCAAGTCGACTCTAATAACATAATCATATTGTTTCTTGTACTTCTTGTACAGCTCATTTCACCTACCAAACACATTACACTGAGTGGAGCGGGTGACCGGTCCAAGATGGCGGCCCCAAATCTCGTCAGCGCCAGTAGGCAGTAGCGGTCGATGCGGCGTCTATTATATTATGTCTATGGTCGTGACTAACGGTCAGTGACGCCCACCCCAAACCACCTTGTCTGTGATTGGCTGGAACGTGTTTGTTGTGTTTTGGTGCACAGCCTGTGCCCAGTGTTTGATTTTTATAACCCGTGTTATCTCCAGAGAACCGGCTTTTTCTAGTGTATTCAGGGGACAGGCAGCTAGCAGATACGTCATGTGCTGTCTAATACATTATATTGTCTGTCTTGCACATGATGAATACAGCAATTATTTGAGCCCAATTGAGATTGTACAAAAAAAACAAACAAAAAAACACTTTGGTTGAGACCAATATTAAGATTTTAGTGTTCAAGTTTAGTGCCAAGTAGAAATAGTACTGACATTTAATAAAGATGGGGACTATGGTAACTCTTACCTAATTAATAAGCAGAATGTACTGTACATTGTCATGCTTTTGTTACATTAAGGTGTTTCTGCAACTTGGGAGCAAGTAAGTGCATTTCAAATTAAAAAAGTCAAATAACTGGTTAACCTGGTTTCCCTCCGCAAACAGTTATAAATATTGATAATGAACTCTCATACACAAACACACACAGCTCAGCCTGCCAAAGCAGTGTCAATACATAAGAAACCCACTCATGTTTAAGAAACAAATCCATTTTAATATATACACACACACATACAAAAATATGGAAATGATTTTTAAAAAAACCTTAAACAATACATTGTAAAATATTCTCTGAAGTAAAAAAAAAAAAAATTTGAGATAAGAAGAAAGTTTTGAAAATGTTTTCATTTACAACACAATGGAGAGTGTGTTAGCAACCAGTGTAATGGCCCGAAGAGGGTCCACGATGTCTCGGAGTGTGTTCTTTCGGAGAACCCACTCTGGTGCAAATCTGAAGAAAAAAAACACACAAACAAAAAAATCTCAATTATGGCTGCAAACACACACCATCTGTTTATCTCAGACAAATACAGAACCGTGTACACCCACACGTATACGTACTTTGGCACAGGGCGGGATTTACAAGGTGTTGCGGGAACAGCGAAGCTCCCATTGACTGATGCATTCATCTTCTGTTTCATAACATTTCTTTCGGTGTCCATCTTGTTTTTGCGAGCAGTGAGGCGGTAAATACTGTGTATCCTATCCAAGGCCTTGGGTAGCTTCATAACCTCCTAAAGAAATTAGCATTTGCATTACATTTACAAAACTACAATAGCAGTCCTTGATGTAAAATTGGAATTTGGTCTTAAAAGCATGTCATAAATCATTGGATTCTTGGGTCACATTTTTTTGTAAATTTTCATGTCATAGTAGCTACGGACCACAGCACGGTGCTTGTCTTGCAGGAGGAGAGCAAGAAGGAAGCAGGCCTTGGTGAAGATGCTGCCGCCCTTTTCTGCCACTTTATCCCCAGCCTTCTCCCGGTATCTCTGCAGCAGGTCCAGTAGCATCTCCACAGAGTTCTCCACCAAATACACCGCCTCAATGGTCTTGTGGTACTGGAGGAAAAAAAACCATGAGTAAGTGGAGGAGAAGACATTATTCATTATTTTTATGTTTAATTGTTGATGACCAAGAACACTTGGGCAAAAGCACATTCTAAACACCCAATAAAGTAACGTGAAAAGTTAAAAAATTTAAATTAAAAAAACATTCTGGTAAAAGAGGATGTATATGCCCAACCATTTGCAAAAGGGAATGGGGTATCCGAGCTTTGGAGAAAACATTCTTCAGTTATCAGAGAACCAGATTTAACCTACAATGTATTATTATCTAGGGTGCACGGATAGCTCAGTTGGTGGAGCGGGCACCCATATATTCAGGTTTACTCCCCCTTTGCTGCATGTCCCCCCTTTCATCTCTTCTGCTGTCCTATCAAATTAAGGCTAAAAAATGCCCAAAAATAATCTTAAAAATGATTATCTTAAGTTTCAAAACCACCTTTAATGCCCTCGTTACATTATTCCTGGCTGACTGCAAGACTGTTTAAATCAATGTTAAGTTCTGGATTGATATTTTTATATAATGTGTTGGGATTTCTTTTTTTAACATCTTTAAAATTGGCCAATCCATTCAATGTCTGTGATTTAAGCCAGTGTGACAATAAAATAAGAATACATAATTACCTTATATTCACTCATCCAAGGAACAGATTATTTATGAAATTACCTTGGTAAAGGACATGTGACAGATGCAATGTAAATCCAGTTGTCTAAGTTTGTGTGTGTGTGTGGGGGGGTTATTCATAAAAGTCAAGTAATAATTTCTAACAAAGTCTGCCTTAAATGTAAAAATCTCAGTTTATAGAACCTTTGTTTTTTTGTTTCCTCGTAAAAAAAAGGGAAAACGTTGTTTGATGATGCACACTAAGTTGTGGAAAACAGGACGAACAAAACTTAAAAACACAGAGACAAAACAAGGTCAGTCTGAACTTGGTTGAGCAGAAGAGAAACTGAGCCTGATGTTAGAAGGAACAGACAACCTGTGGGGAAGTGAGAGATCAGAGCGGTTGAGTAAATGCAGACAGACAGCAAAATTGACGTAGCTAAAAAAAAGCAAAAAATGTCTGTGCAGAGTGCATGAGACCAAAGTGTTGGTCTGATCCTTCTTTAACTAGGAGGATGACACCATGTGTAATAAAATAGCAGCTGCTGAGCTGATTTTTTATATGTATTTTTTGGGGTTTACATGACAGCTTAATTCCTGAATAAAAATACAATAAAATCATTTAGGTGCAGAGTTTTGAAATTCATGCCTCTCCAGTCCCACCTGGAACCCATTCTTATCTGGTCACCCAAGTTAAAACACATCTAATAAATAAAAGGTATCATTCTGAAACAGAGCTCAACAGTCCGACCATTGCTGCTCATGCAGAAAGAAAGGCTCAGGGAGAGAAAGAGATAGATTCATTAGGCAGTGAAGAAGGAGTAGGACAGCATCCAACAGCGTGTCCTTCTCATACTCAACACCTGCATTTTTTCAACATCCTACAGCATGTGCCCCCCCAAGAACCTTTCAGCAAGTCAAAAGATCACTATTTTTCTTTTTTTACATTATCTTTATATTTCACGCCCTGATCTTGAGAGCCTGGTTACTTTTCATGGCTACATAAAGAGAGAAGGTCCTGGGTTTGTACCTTGGAGAGGTTGAGCAGGATCTGGATAGAGTAGGTGATGATGTCCATGCAGGGGACACTCCTGTTGCAGGAGCGGATGAGTGTGAAGATGACGTTGGTGGCCCCGCTCTCTACCAGACGCTCACAGCACTCTGGGGACAGTCTGGTGCTGGTCTCTGTACACACACACACACACACACATATTTTCTGACATTTTAAAGACCGAACATCTAATCATTTTATCTGGCAGATTAATTGATAATAATTATTATTTATAGCTAAGGCTGGGCGATGGAGGTAAAATCTATTATATTACTATAGTTTATGTTTGACAATTTGTGTTTTGACAAAATATCTTCAAACTTAGATAATAGATAAATAATCATCAGTAATGTTTACATAATGGCTGTACAATGGGTTAACAAGACTGAGAATTTAAATTAAGGACAGAAAGAAACAAAGACCCTGAGCAACAGTTAATTAATAGAATAAATTCCCAGTAATTGATAAATGAAACTGGAAGCTTAGCATCCAGATGTAAATACAAAGGAACAGTTTCAGGTTTAGTACACAATAACGCAGCCTATAACAAGTATGTGGCTTTGGCAAAGTTCTTCTTCAAATCTTCACAATACAAACAGAAGGTTAGTCTAGAGTAAGCACTATTCATCAACTGAACATACTATGGACTGACAAATCACCATAGTTTCACACTTTTTCCTCTATTCACTGTCACTCTGAATTAAAAGGGGAACAAAATTATTCAAGTAACCATTGTTGAAGCAAAGAAAAAAAGGGGTCCATATTAAGGCTGATTCTAGACCTCTGAATGGCAAAGTTAATCAGATTCAAGTATTAGCCAAGGAAACTCAAAAACCTTTTTGTCTATGCAGCACTTTGTCTCATCTTGACAACACAAGCACTTTTGATATGACAACACAACCAAAAGACATCAGAAGAGGAACAGTTTCTCCCGCACTTTCTACAAAGTCTTCCCGTTTTTCAGTCTAACTGTTGCACAATTACGGTGGGTACAGCCATGACTTGTCCAGAGTGTGATCTAGGCATGCACGATTTAATCACAACAAGCCTGTAAACAGAGGCTTCAATGAAGAGAAGGGAGTGCATTGCAGCGCTTGGAGCATTTTAAAACCTATTTTATACAGTCTATGTTTAAAACTCAAAGAAGTAAGAAATAGCATTTGTTATGCAGTTGCCACGTAAAATTAAATGAGAATCGTTAAATCAAAGTTATTTAAAAATTTAATTGTGACCGGGGTAAATCGAGAACACAATTTTATAACGATTAATCGTGAAGGCCTACTGGAATCATAAAAATGAAGTGTTTGAAATAACTAATAGTACAAGCAATGCAAG
Source organism: Etheostoma cragini (assembly GCF_013103735.1). Classification (NCBI taxonomy): domain Eukaryota; kingdom Metazoa; phylum Chordata; class Actinopteri; order Perciformes; family Percidae; genus Etheostoma; species Etheostoma cragini. The sequence goes on from NC_048415.1 coordinate 4,059,900, forward strand.
TCACCATGATACCCAACTGGTCGCATGGTTAAATGCATTTTGAAAATGCAGTTTACCTCAATTCAAAAATACATATTCCCCCCCCCCCCCCTAATCCTCTGGTTGTGGTTTTCTTTCTACACAACTACACCTGGCAACTGTATCACCACCCAGAAGGAAGCATACTCAGGAGGAAAATAGGCATTTTTGATTTGGGGGTGAACTGTTGATTTAGTAGACTTATAATAACACTAACTTTGTGAACCCAGATGTTTGCTCTGCTGGCCTTTACCTACATTAAAGTTTGCTTTTCCAGTAAGGCTGCATTGTGGCATATGGGTGAATTAGCAGAAGAAGCAAACCTTACCCAGGTTTCTCAGGGCCTCTAGGATGTAAGAGAAGTGTTTGTATCGAAGAAGGTATTCAAGAGCAGACGAGGTCTTGTTGCATAGTTTGTCCTCCTCTTTGACGCCGGCAGAGACTTTGCGTAGGCGGTGTCTCAACTTCACCACCTTGGCATTGTCATTCAGTTGACGGGAGGAGTGTCCTCTCCACAGAGCCTGGAGGGAGATGGAGGGAAGAAAAGAGACGATTGAAAGAAAAATTGTTAAATTATATATATAGTGTCTGAATACAGTGTCGGGGCAGTGGTGGCCTAAAGGTTAAAGAATCAAGTTTGTGACCAGGGAAATCGCTGGTTCAATCCCCAGAAAGACAGGATAAAATCTGGGTGGGGAATGTAAGCCACCACTGAGGTGCCCTTGAGCAAGGCCCCTAACCCCAACCGCTCCAGTGGAGCTGCTCAGTGGCCGGTAGATCAGACTGTGGTTGTACTGAACAGCTTCCAGGTATGAATGTGTAACTGTGTGAACGTGACAGGTCATTGGGACGTGGACTTGTTCTCAATCGACTTACTGGATAAATAAAAAACAAATTTCAATTAAAACAAATGAGGTGCTAATCATTAGGTTGAGGAGGATGTTAACCATTTTAGGCCAAAGGGAGGATTGAAGTGGTTTATCAAGTCAATCAGATTACCTCCACCTTGGACTCTGATCTACAATCCATACCATCCAAACATTTTATTGATGACTAATGTTATCAGGCTTCCCTGATTTCCCTGAAATAATATAGCCAAGAGTCATACTGCCCTCATTTGTTCAAATGTCCTAGTTTAGAGGTTGGACATTGTCAAAAAATATAACTGTTACAGAAACTAACATTTTATTGGACTACTTTGTCCACTAATATCAGAATAAAAAGACATTTATCAGATCAAATTTGCATTTCGTGTCCCCGGGCAGGGATACCAGTTGTTCTGCAGAGATGGGGACAGTATCGAACACAAGGAATAGTGCACTAAAACTACTAGCTTTGGAAGACTCTGGATGTCGTCCACGTTCAATTCCATTTAAAGTGCTTTAAAAGAGGATCTCCAAATGGCCGGTATGAACAGGAGGAATGATTACAGCAAACACAAACTTGTCTCACTGTTCATATGGGCACCTTACTAGTGTATAAAACCCTTCTGAAAAACAGTGAACCAAGTCCAGAAGTCATTCGCTCCAAATTCCCCACTGACAGTAGTACCTGAGCTTTTACAATACCCTGTTGAACCCTCTTCTGGCGCCTGAGAAGGAGGAATTTGCGGACGGCTTGTTGGATGACAGACGCCACCTTGTGGCGACGAGCTAACCAGCGCTTGACCGCTCTCTGAGCTATGACCACCTTCCTCCTGTCTTCCAGATACCGTCTTCTCTGCTGCCTCGCTCTCACCCATCGCTAGGGAAAAAACAGGGAAATAGTTTGTAGCATTGAAGAAATGTGCTTTGCACTGATTCATTAGAAGTGCTTTCCAGTGACAGATTGAATTTTGAAAAAAAGGATTTGATGACCTGTTTCTGTACCTGTAAGCTGATGACAGAATGGATTTGTCTTTTGGCCGACTCCAAAGCCCAGTGAGCTCTCAGAGCTCGCTGGATCTTTATGGCACAGAGATGGTGGAAGATGGCCGATGTAAAACGGAGCCTGCTCTCTGCCTTGGCTCTTTCTAGTACCTGAAACAAAATAGCAAGGATTGGAACTTTTTTTCTACAAATTAAATTTTATTCTTGGTCATTTTTTTTTTTTTTCGGACAGGCAGTAGTTTCTCCCTCTAGTTTTCCCATAATTGTAGTATTTTAATTTCTTATTTTTTCCATCATCCACATCAAGTTGCCACTTGTTAAGACAAATTGCTCTGAAAGATTTGCTGTTAAAAGTATTTTCTACAAGGTTAGTGAATGCAAATTTAAGGCTGTCTGGAAGGCAGAGACAGTTTTTAGCAAACTATACATTTTAAATAAAGCCCCATTACCTGTCGTCTTGCAATCCAGCCTCTGCAGTGTGTCTGAAGTGCAATGGCAGCTTTCCTGATTAGAGTGTAGTTGTTCCTCTCCAACCTGCCGAGCTGCAACGCCCGGACCCTCCGCTGAAGTTTCACAGTTGTCTCATGCTTTCTTTGGAAGATGCGCCTCTGCACTAAGCCTCTCCAGCATGACTGTATCACAATGGCAGCTTCATTTTGTTGGCTTATGTCCCTCCTGACACACCAGCCCCTAAATGCTGCCTGAAGGGTGATGGTGGATTGCTTTATTTTAAGGAACTTTTCTCTTTCTTGTTTCTGAAGAATACAGGCGCGACAGTATCTCTGGATTATAATGGCGGACAGGCGCATGGCCTGGAATTTGACTTCCTCTCTGTGCTTTCTGAATGCAGACTGGATCACGGTGGCAGCCTGTTGCCAACGGGCAACCTCCTTTCTGACCTGCTGGCCTCTGTATGCTGCCTGGACAATGATGGCTGCGCTGCGCATTTCCAGATATTGACTTCTTTGTGCTTTAGCTGCAACAGTTGACCGATATTTTTTCTGAATCGTAAGCACAGACAATTTCATTTTCAGATACTCCTTGCGTTCAAAGAAGCCTCTGTAACCTCTCTGGATAACGCTGGCAGCATGATGCCTTTGTTTGAGGATTCTCCTGGATTTCATACCACGGAAAGCAGCTTGGAGTTTGATGACCGCTTTCCTACCCTCCTGATAATGTTTTACCGCAATCTTTCTCTGTCTCTGAGCTCTAAACCTCTGCTGTAAGACCAAGGCTGCCCAGCGTTGCTTCATGAAGGCTGACTGATGTTTATGTCTCTTGACATTTGCTTGGATGACAGTAGCTGCCCTGTGCATCTTGGCAATGTTGGTTCGCACTCGATGACCTCTGAAAGCTGCCTGAAGAATGATGGCAGAATGTCTCATTTTTAGGAACCTTTCCCTTTCTTGCCTCTGAAGTATACAGGCGCGATAGTATCTCTGGATGATAATGGCAGAAAGACGCATGGCCTGGAATTTGACCTCTTCTCTGTGCTTTCTGAATGCAGACTGGATCATGGTGGCAGCCTGATGACATCGAGCGACCTCCTTTCTGACCTGCTGGCCTCTGTATGCTGCCTGGAGGACAACAGCAGCACTGCGCATTTTTTGGTAATTTTGCATTTGCTCCTTTGCGACTTCAGTGGCCCGATACCTCCGCTGAATGGTGATGACGGAGGATTTCAAAGTCAGATACTGCTTGTGTTCACTGTATGTTCTGTAACCTCTCTGGATAACATGGGCAGCCTGGTGCCTTTGTTTAATGTGCTGCCTTAATTTCATTGCACGATATGCAACCTGTAACGTGCTAGCAGCTTTTCTGAGCTGTTGATAATGTTTTACCTCAATTTTTTTCTGTCTCTGAGCTCTAAACCTCTGCTGAAAGACCAAGGCTGCCCAGCGTTGCTTCCTGAAGGCTGACTGCTGTTTATGTCTCTTGACATTTGCTTGGATGACAGTGGCTGCCATGTGCATCTTGGCAATGTTGATTCGCACTTGATGACCTCTGAAAGCTGCCTGAAGAATGATGGCAAAACGTCTCATTTTTAGGAACCTTTCCCTTTCTTGCCTCTGAAGAATACAGGCACGATAATATCTCTGGATGATAATGGCAGAAAGACGCATGGCCTGGAATTTGACCTCTTCTCTGTGCTTTCTGAATGCAGACTGGATCACGGTGGCAGCCTGATGACATCGAGCAACCTCCTTTCTGACCTGCTGGCCTCTGTATGCTGCCTGGAGGACAACAGCAGCACTGCGCATTTTTTGGTATTTTTGCATTTGCTCCTTTGCGGCTACAGTGGCCCGATACCTCCGCTGAATGGTGATGACGGAGGATTTCAAAGTCAGATTCTGCTTGTGTTCACTGTATGTTCTGTAACCTCTCTGAATAACGCTGGCAGCATGATGCCTTTGTTTGAGGATTCTCCTTGATTTCACACCACGGAAAGCAGCTTGAAGTTTGATCACAGCTCTCCTACCCTCCTGATAATGTTTTACCGCAATGTTTCTCTGTCTCTGAGCTCTAAACCTCTGCTGTAAGACCAAGGCTGCCCAGCGTTGCTTCATGAAGGCTGACTGATGTTTATGTCTCTTGACATTTGCTTGGATGACAGTAGCTGCCCTGTGCATCTTGGCAATGTTGGTTCGCACTCGATGACCTCTGAAAGCTGCCTGAAGAATGATGGCAGAATGTCTCATTTTTAGAAACCTTTCCCTTTCTTGCCTCTGAAGTATACAGGCGCGATAGTATCTCTGGATGATAATGGCAGAAAGACGCATGGCCTGGAATTTGACCTCTTCTCTGTGCTTTCTGAATGCAGACTGGATCACGGTGGCAGCCTGACGACATTGAGCAACCTCCTTTCTGACCTGCTGGCCTCTGTATGCTGCCTGGAGGACAACAGCAGCACTGCGCATTTTTTGGTAATTTTGCATATGCTTCTTTGCGGCTACAGTGGCCCGATACCTCCGCTGAATGGTGATGACGGAGGATTTCAAAGTCAGATACTGCTGGTGTTCACTGTATGTTCTGTAACCTCTCTGGATAACGCGGGCAGCATGATGCCTTTGTTTGAGGATTCTCCTGGATTTCACACCACGGAAAGCAGCTTGGAGTTTGATGACCGCTTTCCTACCCTCCTGATAATGTTTTACCGCAATGTTTCTCTGTCTCTGAGCTCTAAACCTCTGCTGTAAGACCAAGGCTG
>NC_048415.1:4065093-4077133 GCF_013103735.1 Etheostoma cragini
CATATGCTTCTTTGCGGCTACAGTGGCCCGATACCTCCGCTGAATGGTGATGACGGAGGATTTCAAAGTCAGATACTGTTTGTGTTCACTGTATGTTCTGTAACCTCTCTGAATAACACGGGCAGCTTGATGGCTTTGTTTAATAATTTCACGGGATTTCATTCCTCGGAAGGCAGCTTGTAAGACAACAGCAGCATATCTCATGGCACGCAGGGCTTGCATTTCCTCTCTCATTTTCTTGTTGGCTCTGTAACGTGCTTGCAAAATACTGGCAGTCCTGTGAAGCTTTGAGTAGTAGGTCCTCAGCTGGTACTTTCGGAAGTGAGACTGAATTGTTACAGCTGCCATGTGCTGGATGCGCAACTGCTTTCTGATTTTACATCCTCTATAGGCTGCCTGCAGACAAATGACTGCGCTGCACTTTGACAGATAGTCCAAACGATCTTTTCTTGCCAGAGTTACTGCTCTGTACCTCTGCTGACAAACCAACGCAGCTGCCTTGAGAGCTAGGAACATGTTTCTATCCCGAATGGTGAGAAGCCTTCTCTGAATGATTGTAGCAGCTCGGTGCATCTCTACAATCTTCCTCCTGGCCCCGTGGCCACGATATGCTGCCTGGATGACTAAAGCTGCAGATTTCATGGTCCTGTAACTCTGCAACTGTTGATCCCTGAGCATTCTGGCCCTGTAGCGTTCCTGAATAATTATGGCAGCACACTTGGTGGCAAGGTAAGCCATACGCATTCTGTGCATCCTGAACTGAGCTTGAATTGCTCTTGCAGAGTTGTGCTTCTTCTTTAGGTCATCTCTCACTCTAAATCCCCGGTAGACAGCTTGTATCTTTATGGCGGCCTGCTTTAGCTTTCTGTATTCTTTTTGTTGTGCCCTGCAGAGAAGAAGAGCTCTGTATCGGCTTTGGATGATAATCACTGCACTTTGTAGGAAGAAATATTGTTTCCGACATAAAAACATCCTAACTGAAGCCTGAATAACAGTTGCTGCCCAGTGACTTTTCTTCAGCTCTGTCCTAACTCTCATGCCTCTGAATCCAGCTTGGAGTGTAACACAGGCTGCTCTTAAGTGCTCATACACTTTCCTCATCTCTATTCCTGCCACATAAGCTCTGTAGTGACGCTGTATGACAACAGCACAGGCCTTCTTGGACCTGTATTCTGCTTGTGCTTTGTGCCCCCGGTAGTGAGCTTGTATCAGTGTAGCACACTGATGTTGCCTCCCTATCCTCTTCCTGTCGGCTCTGCCTCTCCAGTTAGCTTGTGTGACAAGTGCAGCATTCCTAAGAGCATCATAATCCTGTTTTGTTTTAAGGGCCAAAATTGTGGCTCTGAACCTTTGTTGTATCACAGTTGCAGCTTTTCTCAGCACAAGGTAGCGCCTTTGGGCAGCATACTTCCGAAAAACTGCCTGGATTACTGTTGCTGCCTGGTGCTGTTTATTGAGTGACTCCCGAGCCATTTTTCCACGATAAGCTGCTTGTATGGTAATGGCAGCCCATTTCATCCTCACAAACATTTGCCTTTCAACGTCTCTTTCTACAGAGGCCCTGAACCAGCGCTGGATTAGGACGACAGCGCATCTCATCTTCGCCACCTGTTTTCTGACAGCATGTCCTCTGAACGCACTCTGAATGTCAATAGCTGAGTGGTGCTGCAGTTTTAACATTTGAAAGCAGCGCCTCTGTGCATGACCTCTGTACTGCGCTTGAATGAGCACAGTGCTTTTCAGGATCTTTCTGTATTGATGGACACACCTCTGCATTCTATACCAGGACTGAATCCTCAAAGCGGTAGCAGTTCTTTTAGCCATTTTCTCGTCATACCATTTCTTGAATGCAGCTTGTATCACTTTGGCAGCACAGTTTTCCGTTTCTGTTTTCTGGGTTTTCCATCTTCTGTACCCCCTTTGTATTTTCACCAGTGCTGCTCTAAGGGAGAGATAATGTTCCCGATCTCTTTTTGCCAGAGCCCATGCTCGCGAGTTCTTCTGAATGACAGTTGCCGCCCAATAGATTCTTCCATAAGCAGCGGATGCCCTCTTCATTCGCCATTGTGCTTGGACAACAATGGCGTAGTATCTAAGGAGTTGGTAAGCCCTCCTGGCCAAAAACATCCTCCACTGAGCCTGCGTGGACAAGATAAGAACAATCTACTCAAAGACCAATTACACAAGCAGGGGTCATTATGAAGCAGGTGGAATTGATGCAACCAAATGGACAGACGTTGAAATTGAAGCAAAAATCACAAATGGTAACTAAACAGTATGTAGATTCATGACCAAAACTCTTTTAAAACTAAAATCTATTTTTACTATTTTAATGCTAAAACATATACCTTTTTATTTTTACTGTAACATCTGTTAGGTGACATTTCATTTCAAATCAACTGTAGATATTGTCTCAAAAACTCTAAATGGTTTATCACATACAAGATTTTGTTAACAGTCCTTTTCATCCTCACACATGCAATAAACACCTACCTGGATGACAGTTGCTGATTCATGCTGCAGAGCCCAAAGTTTAGCCTGTTTTTTTAGCCTCAACCTGTTGCGGGCTACATAACACCTCCAGACTGATTGGATGACAACGGCAGCTTGATTCTGCCTCTTAGCTCTGCGCTTCTGGAGAAAACTCCTCACAACTAACTGGAGTTTCACAGCGGCCTTGTTTCTCTCCTGTGTAGCAAAAAAAGAAGAAAAAAGAAAGATGCTCATTATTTGTCATTCATTTTAGTTTTCTGCAGATTTACGTGATAATTATCTGTATGTTCATCAGTATAAGTGACCCCCTTTCTGTCTCCTTCATGCTTACAGCGGCTGTAAATCAATATTTTAATATTAATGCATCAAATGACTTGTTTAATAGAAAATAAAGCAGGATAAAAGAGCACAAAACATGAACACACAGAACGATTTTCTTCAAAGTCTGTGACAGATTAATGTTGGTTCCAGTTGAAATAAATGGCCTCACCGATGACTGAATTTGAATAAAAAGATAAAGAAAACTCCCATTACTTTGCAGTTGTACCAAACACTTCACCAACCTTGTAGAGCTGCAGATCCTTCTTTAATCTGTATCTCCTCCAGGCGCCCTGTATGACCCGAGCTGCTCTGGTTTCGTTCCGTAGGTCCAGAAGACGAGCACACAAGAAGGACAGGTAGGACATCACAACCTGTAAACAAACACACTTAGATGATGGATGATGGATTTAAAGCAGTCAGTCTAATCCCTGATTACTTTAAACATTAAATATTCACAATTTTTCATAATGGAGGACAGATACATAAAATGTTACTGGACCTGGTCAAACTATGTAATGAAACATATTGCACAGTGAAGAAATGATTTAATGTACATGGTTATAAAATCTTGAGACAACATAAATGGTGTTGTGTCCCTGACCAAGTAATCTGAATTTGTCTCAGAAAAGGACAGAATTAGAAGTCTCTCACAAAGAAAGAATCCAGACAAAAAAGACTTGAGTCTTAAAAAAAAAAAAAAGAGCACTATTCTAGTGGTTTTAGCTGAATAACTATTGGTGGCTTACATTAGCGTTAGTGCATGCCGGTATGACTGTTAACATTTTCAAATTAGAAATGTTCAGGTGATAAAACCACTTTAAGTCCTTCACCTGCCTAAAGACATTTATAGCTCACTGTAATCGTGATTTTGCTCCAACTACTTTTCAGTCATGGTCTGCCTTCAAGAAGTTCTGATTGGACAGAGTTTGTTAAAACTTCTAAAACTCTAAAAATCAAGTTGCATTATCATTTGCCATGTTAAGCAAGTTTCTCATCTTTGCTAGTGGATATTTATGGTGTACTAAAATGAAAGCCACTGTTATGGCCCTTCAATTGTGCCTTTAAGCAAAACATACTTTCAGGTCTTCGTCTATGACCTCATATTTATGAACACTATTCTTTTAATGCTAGAAAACCAAACAGCTTGGGCTTCAAGGCAACAGCCTGCCCCAATGACAAAATTTGTTATACATTGGTAATGTTAACTAAGAATATAAAGCAGATTTATACAGCTCTGCATTTGATAAAAACAATCTGTGTTCCTGCAGAGGGGAAGAAAAACTTTTGGCTGGTCCCACCTTCTCATTGGGGATCGTGTTGGACATGTCAGCTGGGTTGATCATGGCAGGAACTCCACCCAGGAAAGACACAGCCGTGTTGACCAGTCTGAAGTTGTTTTTCTCATTCTCCAGTAGCTCTTTAAATTCCACTGAATCTGGGCCTGTTGACCAAAATAACAGGTTAATAAGTCGGTTACTGTCTTTTTAATTTCTTCATAATCTTTTTCAAAAGCCCTACAAACAAGTATACAAATATACATTTTATTTTTGAGGAATGACATGCAGTCATTCATTTGTTTACATTGGTCGTTCCACATTTGGAAATCAGGAGAAATCAAGTTAAATGCTTAACGTTTTGCATGTCGAGTCCAGATTTAATTTATTTTTCAATGAATTTCCAAAGCAACTCCGGTGTACTTTAATGACATTCTCCTTGTAGGAGCCAAAAAAGCAGTTTGTTTACATTTAAAGAGTAGTAATTATTTTAAGACCTCCCACACTTTGGTTATAGATCTGATCCACTGATTTTGATTGACAGCTAGGCCACTGATTGGCAAATCGGCCTCGACATAGCAATTGGGGGTGTTGTATTTATTAAAGGGAAGTTGAAAACATTTTTTTTCTTTTGGAAGCTTTAGCTTTAGTTGAGACCAAACACAGTTTAACCTAGTCTACCTCTATTCATCCGGTTTCATCTTACTTTATATTATTTAAAGCTCCATTGTGTAATGTTTTGAGTTGATTCTTGGCCAAAACAATCTGCCATTTAGAATCATTCAGAACACATACAAACAAGTCAATTGTATCTGCCATGTTGCGCCTTTATCTTTAAAATACTTTAGCCAAAGAGGGACATACCTCTGCGTTTCACGCTTTTACACACAGTGGCTATAATTTCGAAATGGAATACACTCCTCATGAATGTTTGTTTTGACTAAAGGTCTTGACCCCCTAACAAGTAGGTGTACTGTGGATAAAGCCAGCTACAATCCGGGGCTAATGCAATGACTGTATAAAACATGATAGGGAAACTCACAAATGCTGGCAGGAATAAACCTGACTTTATAGTAATGATTTTTAAATTTTTTCCCCCCCTGAATGTTACAGACATCTTGTCAAATACCCTGTTTCTACACTAATGCACCACAAATGTCTCAACATCTTTAAACTGTGCATCCAAGCAGACAACTTCACAAAAGACACAGCACACAGCTGACAAGTACCGTTCAAGGCTTTCGGCAAAGAGTCAAAGGAGTTGTCAGAGTCGCTGGCTGAGCAGTCGAGCTCAAGGCGACCCCTCGGTGAGCACTCAACAGTCTGGGTGGTGCTGTGACTGACAGCCCTCTCTGGGAGGAGACAGGGGTGGTAGTGGTGGATAAGGTAGCAGAGGACGCGGCCATCCGAGAACGTCACTGTGAAGTTCTCCACCTGCGCAGACAGCCAACACACTTCATTTACAGTTTTCTGAAAGTTGGACTTTTGGGACTGACAGTTTAAACATGAGAAATGTAGCAGCCTCTGGGAACATGCAGCAGTTTAGCAACCCAAACAAACACCATCCTATAAATTAAGTTTACTTTTTAACCCATAAAAAGGTTTTCAGATGAAACCCCACCAAATACACCACACCGAAGGCTACAACAGAACAACAGTTCAATAATACACCGGGTGACAGGAGGCGAACAAGGTAACACTCCATCCTGTTTAACGAGTTGAAATAAAATCCTAACCAATATAAACTCTTTAAAAACACTGACATTTTTATTTTAAAGCTCAAAGGCCGAAAACAAAATATTTCAAACTCACCTTAAGATTGTAGAAGTCACACACAGCGCGGGCCCAGTCCATCAGCAGGGTAATCTTAGTGCTGCTGTGTTCATACAGGACCCTGGTCTTTGTGGGACTTGGCTGAAGGCCCCGGTCGGCCCTCAGAGACGCCAGCCTCCGTTTGGTCCTCAAGGTTTTCTTCAGGAAGCCAATTTCCTCTCTCAGCTGATCCTCCTCCAAAATCACCTCCACCTTAACAGATAATGTGATACCAGCATATCAATCAAATCTTTCCACAGACAAAAAAAAAAAGGATTGGATTAATTTTGTGCCCTACTGGCAGATTTAAAGCAAAGTCAGGTACACACATGAAACGCAAAGATGATTTTCCACAAGAGGCTTAGTGTCTTCTCTCGGTGTCCATCCACAATGTCTCTGGAATCGATGATGGAGCCTGAAAATAAAGACAATGCTTAAAACGCCTTTGAACTACATCAAACCATTGCATTGAAGTCTCTCATTACTTTTCGACTTTTCACAGTTTCGTATCATAAGCTGCATCTGGGATTTGTTTTCCCATCCTGTACATATTCAAATATTTGTTCTTTTATTTTATTCGTATTATTATTTCATGTATGTATCTATCTATCTATCTATCTATCTATCTATCTATGTATGTATTCCTAGTATTTCATTTATATTCTGTGCTTCGTGACTAATTTTGCTGCTGTAACACATATAATTTCCCATTTTTCTCGGGATCAACAAACATCTATCTATCTATCTATCTATCTATCTATATCTCATAGCCCTTATTCGATAGCCCCTCAGTCCTCAGCTGAACAAGAAGTTATTCTGTCCGTCCTGTGTGAAGGCCGTCTCAAAGCTATCAATTCTAACCCGACCACCTGGGAGCGAGCATGAAGGAGGGATGACCAAGAAGCCAGGAGCGCGGATACACAAGAGCAGCCTTCCCAGAAGCCGTGCAGCTGAAGGAGTTGCTAACCTCGCCCAAACAGCTGACAAATTCATGTGATGCGTCAGAGGAAAGGACGACTCATCCCTCTAAAAACTAATTTCCTCGTTGCGTCCTTGGTGAGGATGGACGCAAGGAACATAGGCGATTTAAGCGACATGAGAAGCACCTATAGTAAATGGAATATCTTTGGGTTCCACCCGCAGACTGTTTAAAAAGATGGACGACTTAACAGCTCCCCAAAAGTGAGGCCAAACCATAAACGGTAACAGAAATGGACACAGCAACAAGCACTTCAATGGAGACCAGTGAAGGCTATTAGAAGCACTTTTCCAGTGATGGCAGAGCATCACTGCGCAGCTTCAAACTGGGCTGTACAACATAGATGGACTTCTCCCTTGACTGTACGACTCCATGTCTAGTTGCTAAAGCCATTTTTGTAGTTGAAAAGGACTATTATTTTAAAGCATTAAGGGTGGTCTTTTTATGATTGAGCTGCAAGCAAAGTTATCGCGTTTCCTTTTCCAATTTCCTTAATGTACTTGAAATGGTATCTTAAAAGTGAACACACAACCAAGCATATTGTTAAATAAAACCGGAAAAGCAATCCATTTATGCTGCTGTACAACAACAGCTGGTGATCAAACACCAAAAAAAAAGGTGTGCAGTGAAATGGCAGGTGTTCATGAAGTGAAAGATGTAATAATTGAACAAAAAGTAAAGCCCAGTATTAAAATACATGAATATAAATGTGCGCCACTTCTGTTAAAGAATACATCAAACCGTAACATGAAAATCTCATTTTGTAGAGGACAAACACTCTTCAGGTTTAGTGTGTCCGCGGTTTTTGGTTTGCTCAGGAGAAAAACAACAATTACCGTGTTCATCCTTGAGGTCGACCCCTTTACTTTTGAGCACTTGCAAAGCAATGTCTACGTTGTGGACCTTCTGCAGACGGCTGATGGCTGGCAGACGGAGCTTGGCTGACAAACTCCACTCCTGGATGAGGAGCTCCATCACACGCCTGGAAGCAAACACCACATGAAAGACCTACTTTAAAATGATGCTGCACAAAAAAAACTATTTTTCACATCTTAGGACTTGTTGTTTTTTGTACTTTTTTTATTCCAATAACCTCACATCTTTCTTCTACTGTAAAATTAATGAATGCTGATGGTTCAAGAGACCTAAATGACCACAATCTACATTATTTTTAGACACGGGTCACTCTTGATCAGCTGCTTGAGATTGTGTCAACCTATTAAGCATTTTTGTTTTAACTTTTTTTAAACAGCAGTAGGAAACAAATTTTTGTAAGAAAACCAATCTGCAAAGAGCTACTCATCACATGTTGCACCTTCAGATAAATAAAATAAAAATGGAATTGTGGCATGTTTTTGGGTTGACAGCCTCTGTCACAGTATTGATTATTCACCCAATTAGCTCCATGTGTAAATTAAGATATTTCCCTGCCCCCCCAACTAGGGGTGCGCAAAATGGATAAAAATCTAAATGATTGTATATTACAACATCCATCCATCCATCCATCCATCTCTTGATGTAAACCATTTTCTGGAAAGATAGTTAATAAATCAATTACAGATGAAACTATATGGCTAGTCTCGAGTTGAGCTTCTTTTTTGTATCGATTCAAAAAGGATGTTATGCAAATCCTGCCATGAAGCTAAAACAGCTACTTGATCGCCAACATTGCCCACAGCGCCTTATTACAACCAGAAAATACAAATTTTATGACACACGCATAGGATTGAACTATGATCAGAGAGTAATACTGTTATATTGGTAGGGCTGTTGGAGAGAGCATTGTTCAGTGAGAATCACATGCGGAAACCCCCGGTCAGAAACAGCTCTGCTGAACACTGATTCCCTCCCAGCTGCATGTATACTGCCGTGTAGCTGAGCCTGACCTTTGAGAGAAGCAAATATCCGACGGGAATCAGAGCATCACATTAAAATTCTAACTAACTCACACAAGACGAATGCCGCATTTCAAGTCAACTGCCAGATTCTTCACAGCAAAGTTGAACTCGTCCAGGGGCGTCTGAGCGTGGGAGACGGGTAACCCCAGGTAGCCGAGGTGCCGGGGGAGGATCCCCTCTCCACTCAGGAAGTCCCTCGAGAAGGCCAGGAGCAGGTCTTTACTTGTCTGTTTAGAGAAAATAAAAGCATACAGCATGGCAGAGTTTAATACAACACATTCATCGTTTAAGCGTTGTGTTTCTGAACCCAATTTCTCCATAACTTTTATAGCTTTTGTATTTTAATTATTCTTAATTTTGGTATAGACACCATCGGATAACTTTAATTATTAAAAAAATCCACAAATAAATGACCTCTGAGACAAGATACAAAAAGGGTTTAACTTATTTGATATGGTTGTATCTTTGGCCCTTAATGAAAAAGAAATTTAAAGTTGTCTTCTAATTTTGTGTTTAATGTTTGTTATGTTGACATGGGAGGAATACCTTGAACTCTGCGTCCAAGCAGAACAGACAGGGGTCGTGCTCAATCAGCCGGGACTGTTTGCATTTGTCCAGGAAACACACCAGCAGGAGCAGCTTCTTCAGAGTGAAGCGAGACAGTGCCTCCTCGTGGCCTAACCGAGGACAGGCAAAGAGATGTCAACACCAGGCAAGGGTAACACAAGTCTGACAATGTACACAACATAGACATCTTGCAATTGAACTAAATGAAATGCAAATCTTTAGTTATACTCTAGAGAGAAAGTTTTAAATTGATTTCCTTGTTTTAATAAAAGAATAAATTGGCAAGTATTATGATCACCAATCATAGCTTGTCATGTTTGGGAAAAATCTAAGTATTTTAGTCATTGACTGCACAGAGCCTTGGATCCAGCTTTTAGAATGTGATTATTTGCAAATTACTATTTTATATCAGTTTAAAATCAATATCTGTTGGGTTTTGGACTACTGATCTGAGAAAACTAGACATTTTAACACCTCACTACAGACTGTGGAAATTTTGATGGAGCGCTTTTCTGACATGACATTGTCAAATTAATAATCGCTAAATGACCAAATAATCAGCAGCCTTGATCATGTAAATAATCGGAGGTTGCAGCTGGAAATTCCTTGCAATTTTGAAGCATAATTTGGTAAAAGCTTTGCAGTGCTGATTTCCCATAAAAATGGAGACCCATTGAACACCCTTTAGTTGTCATCGCAACTCGCGTGCAGAGGATTTTCAGCGTCATGCACACTGATCTAGCAAATAAACTACATGACAACATGCTCTCATTGTGTAGATATCTGCAGAAAATGTCATAGCTGTTGTGTAGTTGGCAAGAAATTTTGTTTTGCTTATGTCAGTGAAAGAATGGCTGGAAGTCAAGTTGTTAATTAAAACTCAACATCTACCCAAGTTAAGTTTCTATCTGCAAAGGAAAAATTGGTTTACATTTCTGCTTGGGTAGGAAAAGGGATTTGCCACAATTCCTTAATTTATTTTTACGAATATATCACAAAAAAGTAGCTCCCAAGGTAAAACCTCAGAATATATCTGAAATGTTTGCCGCTCTGGCAGTAGCCTTCAGTTCAGACGACACAATGACTGATGCTCCAAAATTACCATCTTTGTATAGGTTAGGCACTTTGGCGTGTCTGTACTGAGCAGCGATGTCGGGGTTCCAGAGCAGCCGCTGGAGGATGAACATAGCCAGACCTAAGGCATCACTGTTGCTCTCCAGCGAGATCAACTCTCCGTAGATTGTCTGAAAACGATCAACATTGTGTTTAGCAAGCATAGCATGGATGGTGAAGAAACTGACATGTACAAAAAATACAAGAAAAAAGCAGAAAGAAACACTGTTGTATAAGATTACCTCAAGCCCAATGCGTAACCACAGCAGATTGTATGAAAGAAGCCAGTTGAGGACTTTTCGTCGTTCACCTGAAAGATGGCAAGAAAGAAGTTACTTTCAGGCATATCCCAGGTTTGATGAGAAAAAACCCTTTATCAGCAGGTTTCATGTTGTAATGTTTATTTACCAATGTCCTTCCAAAGATGGCGGTCTTTACGGACGAGCAGCCTCTTGGCCTCCACCTCCAGTTCAAGCCTCTGAATAGCCTTGACCATGGCCTCAGAAGTGAACAGCTGGCAGGCAGAACGACGGAGGCGGTTCAGCTTCCGCCGGGCCGTGTATGTGCTGAAAGACATCTCCTCTTTGGTGGGAGCTTTAGGCCCACTGTACTTGTCATCACTGCCCATGGCGAGGGACACAGCATTCACTATACAAGAAATAAATGCAAAATCAAAAATTTTCAGACTAATGAGCGAGTCAATGAAATCATCTAACATTTCTTGAAACCAAACCCTACACTCTACAATACAAAGATGTTCCCCACATCCTGTTTGAGTAGTGAAACCCTGCTAAAGGTTACCATGAGCGACTTCAGTGTTGACTTTAAAGTCATCTGGGGTGAGAACGTAATTGATCCACCATGTGAAACCCCTCTGCTGCTTCTCAATCCACCTCTCATCATAGAACATGTTGGTGGCTGCAAACGGCATCGGGTGCCTCGGTATGGCTGAAAGAAAAGAGTAGATGCAAAAAACGGAATTGAAATTTTAAGATGAACAAAGCCTGCAAAGAAACTCCCACATGTCTAACTTAATCAAAAATGTTGCCTGATGATGGTCTACCACCGAAACGCTGCCGACTATTAAATTAATTACTTTTTGTGAGTTAGACAGTGTGCGGGAGTTTCTTTGAAACTGTCAACCTGCTTGTACCCCTCCGACGCACCTATCTCACTTTGTAGATGCACAAAGTAATTTTCTGTACTAAGAAAAAAAATTCAAATTATCCTTTGACACACTCACACAAAAACATTTTACAATGTTCTGCCATCAAAATACCTGTTTGCACCGGCTTAATGAAGGTCAGCTTTGACTGGGCTACAGCAACTACAGCTGACCGGGCACCTGTGAACAATAGAAAAAGGGTCATTTTGAATTAAACCAAAAATTTAGGTTGGCAAAACTCCCAGACAGAACTACAATACAAAAACAGCAATTAGGTCTCATTTAAGGCAATTAGACATCCTTTAATACCTCGTGAGGAGAGCTTGGAGCTGGATGGCTTTGCTTGGGCAGGAACCACAGACCTTGCAGTCCTTAGAGATAAGGTTGTCATTGATCGCACAGAGCCTGGGGGGGGGGG
>NC_048415.1:4077143-4093074 GCF_013103735.1 Etheostoma cragini
AATAAATAAATAAAAACATCATTGTAAGTACGGAGAGCCCAGAACCAAGGAAGATATTCAACAGAGGTTTTGATACACCTTGGGAAATACAGGTATTCATGAGTTTCCATTGACTTCCAATTAGGCATATCTGCGGGAGCTGCCGTGTTTATCAGATGCCAGCAGGTAACTACCTACAAACCATCAGGTATGGTAAGCATTGTAAGAAAACCATTTACCAAAAAAAACAAATTTCGCTGCTCTTATTTTCCTCATTGTATATATCTTCTTATTTTTACTTTTTTTTATGTTGTTTACTTGAATGTTATGTTTGTCTGTGGACCAAATTTGTTATAAATGTCTTGTCACCGTGGGATAGAGGGAAACGCAATTTCGATTTCTTTGTATGTTTTTGACATGTGAAGAAATAGACAATAAAGCTGCTTTGACTTTGACTTTACTGTATGTCTATGTACCTTCAAAGGAGGTACTAATGTGAAAATGACATGAGCCCAGATAGGGTGTAAAAAACATTTCATTGTGGCTTTAGCTTTTAAAATGCTCCAAAACTTGGGACCTGTGTGTTCTTAGTGAAAAAACGCTAAAGAACAGAGAATGTCCTAGTCTTAATGCCAATGTTTATTATATACTGTATATATAAAAATTGTAAAGCAAACCAATTATCATTCACTGCATATCATTTGATAACACAAAGTAGAATAAACAACACTCAATGCACTCTAATATTCAAGTTATATATTCAATTGCCCATTTATAATGGCATAATGGCATTTATTATGGCCAGCTAACATTCCTGCAATAAATCCTACCCTCTCAACTTTATGATAATTTAAAAATTTGGTTTGTGGTGTTGCGTTATTCAGACAGCCGTTTGTTACTCAGCCTACCTGCAGTACATTGTATTGTAATTTCCCAACTGGGGATCAATAAACAGTATAAAATTATTAATAAATAAATCATTATCACCAAGATACACATGGGGGCCAAAAAAAAAAAAAAAGTAAATAATCTACGTTTGGATTTGCTCAATTTGTTTTGTCTCACTTAATGAGAAAAAAAAAAAAATCATGCCAGTGAATCATGATATCAAGTCTAAGCTAAAAATTGTGATTCATATTTTTCAATGAATCGTGCAGGGCTAACCTGCACTATTTTTTAATTTCTATGAAACATATCAGACATCATAACAGCCAACATAAATAAAACTCCACATTTGCTCACCTGCTGTTCTTGGCTGTTGCCTCTGTGATGCACTTCTCCTCTCCTGGATCGATCTTGGGGGCTCCGTTTTTCCAGCTACCCCTCTGCTCCTTTTGACACGCTCAGCCTTCCCAGCATCCACAATCTTCGCATCACTTTTCAAATACTCCTCACTCTTCCTCTTCTTGCTCTTCACTGCCATGTGAATTGGAAAGGAGTCTTCCTGAGGGGACGGAGGTACCGTCAGAGTTGGAGACATGTGTGGAGAAGATGAGCCCAGGGGGGACAGAGAGGTGACAGTTAAAGCGATGGAAGCAGGAGCTGCATGAGGTGAGGAAGTGGCTGGGAAAGAGAAGCGACCGGGGGCCACGGACGGAGGGGAGGTGACGGGGAAGAAGATGGTTGTAGGTGAGCTGTCAAGTTGTAAAGTTGGGCTGCAGGAGGTAAACTCCTGGGCATGGTGTCTATCAACACACAGGGAGCTGGCAGCTTCTGAGCTTTCCCAGTTCTTGGTTTCTCTGTCTGGGTCTATAACAGGAAGGTTGGGAGTGCCTAGTCCAGGCTCACACTGAATGACGCCGTCAGACAGCTCCAGTGTTTTTTCTAAGAGCCTTCGCCTTGACTTCTTTATTTTCCTCTCACTTGAAAGGTCTGCCTTCACTGGTGCTTTGCTCTTGGTCACTGTGGCAGAGGTAAAGGAGGCCTTTCTGACCCCAGCATTATTGGAATCGGAAACAACAACATTCTCACTTGCAACCTTTTTGCTGACAAAGAAAGTAAGTCTTGGCTCACTGGGCTCAGGTAATGCCTTACGGGCATTTATTTCAGTGCCAAAGCCGGGACTCCCACTCTTGGATTCCAGCGAGTCTGAAAAGCCACCGCTCAAACTCGTGTCTCGAGGACTGGTGTTAATGTGGCTCAGATCAGAGTCAATGAGGGCCAGTGCATCTTTCAGCGATGGCACCGGGGTTCCAGTCAACACACGGTCAGCATCATCAGCCACTGACTTCACAGTGGCAAAGAGTGGGCTATCTGACTGAATACGCGGCATGAGCTTCTTAAACATCTCTGGTGTCCCTATAGGTGACAGCGTCCGGTTGAGCATTTTGGCAAGATCTTTGTTTTCCAGAATGCCTACCAAAGCATCTGGGCTTGCAGACATGTTGCCAGAGTCCGTCAGCACTATAGTTGGTGGGAGCAGGGCAAGGGGAGAGTTTCTCTGGACGTGATGGATATTCTCCTGGTCTGACAAGCCCAGAGATCGTTGCCTCAGCGCGGAACTCAAGACCATCCTCTCCTCTACATTCGGAGAGTAATCGTCAACAGGAGAGTCCTTGGAAAGGGACCTCTCTCTGACAGCTTTGCCCTTATTGAGAGAAGCAAGTGGGCTGCGTTGCTTTTCTCGTTTGTACTGTGACTTTCGGGACACTTGGAAAGTTTTATTGGCAGCCATCTTCAGCGGCTGTTCGGGTTTCTTTCTCCTGGGCACTGCTACTTTTTCACCCTCCCTTTTGTTTTTGATTGTGTCCCATAAGCTTTTCTGAAACACAAAAGAAAAACTAAGATATATGCCATGTCAAAATTACAGTATAGGACGTAGTTGTTAAAGCTCCTGATCCTGTTTAAATGAGAACCTGTGCCAAGTTTAACTAAGTTCCAATCAAGCAAATTAGGCCTGAATTTTAGGCTGCAAATCCTTTTAATGGTTTATCAATTTGCCAATTAGATTCATGATTAATTGTTTTTGTCCACATAACATACGAGAAACAAAAGGCAATGTCATCAAGTTTTTTTTTTTTTATTGATAAGGAAGAGAAAGAAGAATCTTTCACACTTTAGAACTTTTTCGAAATTTTCGAAAAAATTAATTCCAGCGATTATTCAGTTATCAAACTAGTTGCCAACTA
Source organism: Etheostoma cragini (assembly GCF_013103735.1). NCBI lineage: Eukaryota > Metazoa > Chordata > Actinopteri > Perciformes > Percidae > Etheostoma > Etheostoma cragini. Next base: position 4,080,251 of record NC_048415.1, read on the forward strand.
ATTTTCTGTCAATCAACTAATTTATTCATATTTGTTGCAGCTCAACCAGAGTTAATAAAAATCTTCATCTACTTGGGTGCAATTGTAGCTGTAACAGCCTGTGTGTTTAGCTGAGGGTATTCACCTTTTTCTTTTTGGGTGCTTCTGCTCTCCCAAGCAGTACAGCCTGGTGTTTGAGGATCCCATTTGCGTTAAAGATGACGAGCTCTCTGATCCCCCCTTCTTCTGTTGGAGTCCAGGTTACTGTCAAATTGAATGAGTCCTCAGGCTGCAAACACAAAGCACAAGTTAAGATGTGGAACAACTGCGATCGTACAATGGACAAATCAAAAATCATGAAGTAGAAATACGTTCCAATAGTGTGACCATAAAATAAGGAGCACAGATTCATTTTTTGGGCAACGATATTGTAGTGTTGACTATAGGTGCTTTCACAAAATATGTACACAATGAGATTTTTAATAATGTGGATATAATGACTAGTTAAGTAGGTTAAGGCAAATAAAAGAACAGTTATAACAGTCTTGTACGTTCTGCAAATGTAATGCAGTCTTTAAAACCAGGAAAAGACAAGTCTTATGGCATATTACGATATCCAAAATCTAAGACGATATCTAGTCTCACATCGATATAATATCGATATATTGCCCAGCTCTAATTTCAACTTCTTCACAATTCACTTCCCATTTCCTTTCCTTGTCTACTAATATATACAACGTTAGGCTGATGTCTGTTAGTGAAATTGGTGACAAGCATTTAACTTTATAACGGTATTTAGCGCCACTGTAACGTTAAGCTGGGTTCCTTTTACAAACACTCATTCGAACTGTGTATTTTCTTATAGTCTTCTTTTTGCTTAATTTTCTTAAATGCGCAATGAAAATAACATAGGTTGGTCGGTCCCCTTCGTGTACGTTAACGTTAAAGAAAAGCTGTTAGCAAGAAACATACCTGTATCGTGAACGTGTTGTGGTCCACAGAGAAGCCTTTGCTTGACGGGACCTTTTCAACAGTAACCTGCGCTTCGGCATCTTCTGTAGGGTTCTCAAGACGCAGAACAACAGACTTGGAGGTGCCCAACTTTACGGTTCCAAATGACAGGAAAGGAGCCTTTGAAAACAGGGTCAAAATCAAAACGGGAACATCGTTCTCCTTGTTAGAGTCTTCTCTCTTTACTGGACTGAAGTCCAGAAATCCTCTCCGTGTTGAATTTTCCGTTTCAGCCATTTCAAATTAAACAAACAGCAGCAGCTAATAGCTAGCAAGATAGCTACATGTTACGGAGTTAGTTTGTTAAAAACCTTATGTTAACTGCAACTAGCTAATTCTGCCTGGAATGATACTAGCCAACTAGCAATCGTTAAAACACGCTTCCTTCTACAACACTGAATAACGATCAAGTTTGAAATTCGGTCGTGTTGTTTAATCAGCCAATTATAAACGAGGGTGGCTGGTATTGTCCAATGGCTGGAGAGAATACAAATGCTCCAAAGTATACACTGCTTTCGACCAATCACTTCTCGAAAACATTTTTAAACTGCCGTAAGCCACGCCCATAGTATGGGAAACAAAAACCGAAGCTTCTTCACTCTATATTTCTCGACATAACTAAAGCCAAATGACTAATTCATTCTCTCGCTTATTTTGTCAATATACAATTGATGCATTCACATAGACTGATCTTCTAAGCTAAATAACCTGAACTAAAATCAAAGACTGTTCTTTTTTACAGTCTTTATGGCTAAAATTCTACTATTTAAAATCTCCGTAGAGCACATGACTGTTTTCCATAGCTGCTCTAATCCTGGTGTAACATGTTACCATTAAGTGATGAATCTGTATATTATGCATACGGTCTTTGCTTTAATATGCACTACACTTGTTATGATCATCAATGGCGGAGTTTGACAGAGAAATGTGCTCTGTGACAGCAGCCCAATCCTTTCTGGGTAATCATTTGTCGTCACTCGGAGGTTAGCTCGCCGTGATCGTATAGTGGTTAGTACTCTGCGTTGTGGCCGCAGCAACCCCGGTTCGAATCCGGGTCACGGCAGTCTTTTGAGGGATCCTCTACAACCAACATTCTTCAAACGTTAACAATGGTCAATCAAAGATCGTTAATTATGTCACAGTGCAAAATTACATTGGAAGAGAAAGAAAAATGTAACTTTATTGCCGGTATTGCTCTAGCCAATTTTACAAGATAATTGTAAAATATTAGTCTGCTAATAGTAGTATCAGTTCTGAAATGTAGGCTAGTTGATTAGATTATTACAAGTAGACCACTGGGTCCAGTTCTTATTATAAAAAGTTGTTTAAAGCTTGTCATCATTTATAAATACATGTTATGAGGGGGCAGACATAAAACAGACTGATCCTGATTCAGTTATTAAGTTTGACTCATGTAAGTCATGCTTTTTACAATAAGAGAAACTTGTTATTGTGGCAGGTGGGATTTGAATCCACCATTTTCAGACTGCACAGTTCTTTGCTATCAGAGCTCCAAGGACAAGCGAAACCTCACACACAGAAATATTAGATCTTGTCCATGAGAACATGTTTCTGTGTAAACATGTTCCAGCGTGAGGTTTCTCTGCAGCTTGATGAAGGGGAAGTTTGTGCAGCTCTAGTCTCATCTTCAAACTCTTTCTGGTTCTCTGTGTCCGTCAGTGCTGGAGACGACTTGAATTTTCCAATAAAAATGCAAAAATTAGGTTAATTAATGGCTACATCAATGGATTGATATATAACAGTGTTCTAATTGTTTATATACAAAGTTAAAGTTTGTTTTTATCATCATCCATTTTCAATTTCAAAAGAAGTGCTGCAAAAGTGCCCTATTTGCCCCCATGGTGTACAATGTGATAAAATGCCCTCCAAGAGTGCTCTTTTAGTGGAGAGAAAATGGGATAAAGTGGCGTTAGGCTGCCACGCATGATAGAAAAGTTTCCGCACACTTTTATTTTTTATTTTTGGTTTTTTCGCCTTTATTTGAGAGGACAGCTGAGTAAGGGGGGATATATGCAGGATATTGTCACAGGTCAGATTTGAATACTGAGCCTCACGTATACGTGCGCCTGCTCTACCACTAAACCACCCCAACAACTAAACTTTCTACACACTGCTGGTGGCCTTTTTGTATCAGAATCAGAATCTGCTTTATTTGCCGGGTACGAGGACACATACGAGGAATTTTTCTTTGGAGCATCGTTGCTCACACTGTAGTTACACATGCAAAACAACCCAAACAAAAATGTACACACTCATATATAAACACAATATATACATACTCTAAACAGAACAATATAGAGGTATGAGTGAACGAAGAGTTCAATAAAAAAATATTTAAATATGGAGCATAGTGCAAGGATACTGGGATAAATAGTATTATGTTATTATATTTAAACATGAACAGTGTGAACATTATGGACAGTTCTAAAATTCTGTATCATAACTCTGCCACTCCCCATGAAAACCAGCTGGGGGCAGCCATGCTCAGGAGTTCAGTTTGGCCCTGCAGTGTACTGGCATTCAAGCATCACGTCTAATATTTTTTTATTGATTTATCGAGGTGATTAACCTTTTTAAAGTATTTGAGAGCAATCTCCTTTAATAAAAGACAGTAGCCTTTTATGGAGCTAGATTTGTCTCTTCATTAAATGCGAGAAAATAAATGATCTGAGAGAGAAAAAAAATGTTAGAGAGAAAAAGATATCACACTGACAGCAAAAAAGCATATTTCATACCACTAGAAAAAGAATAGTAATATTTGAAACTTTTTTTTTACTTCTCTCAGATAATTTATTTTCTTGCATGTAATAAAGAATCAAATCTAGCTCCATACATTTCAGATTTATTTTTTATTTCCAGTGGTTACAAATAAGAACATCTTGATTATTTGTTGGTTGTTCATTTATTTTTTAATATCAACTTCATTGAAATAAACAGAATAGGGAAGCGCTTTACACAGAACGTACTGTAAATCTGGGCCGTTATAAAAATAGTGATTGGATTCTTGAAAAAATAAATAAAGAGTCAACAAAGAATAACTATGTTTCACACTGTCTTCCAGGAGAATTGCAGTTTTTTGTAGCCCTTTTCGGTTTAAATGATTGTCAAAGTATACATAAGATTCCACAGCAATTTTAAAAGGTCTTATGTTATCATCTACATCCACTGTGTGAGTGTACTGACGCAATTGGTCAAAATCTCACTAAATCATGGCTCAAATTACATATTGAACAAACAAATGTGATTAAAATAGCACAAACATACAGAAAAAAACAGTATAGCATCACTTAGTCACTCTTTCAGCTGCTGACATGCCTTTGCACAGAAAAGGCCAAACCAGGTCTGTGCACTGTATGAGACAAAGTAGTAGCTACTGCACTATATGGCATTGTATATTTTTCAGTGCAACAATGTATTTTTAAACAATCCGCACAGTACAGAAAGTGGAAATCTTTGTGGCACCAGCTTTATTAGTCCAAACAATGTTGAATTCTGACAAAATACCATTGTTGTTTCTTCTTTCAAATCCATTTTTTCCAAAGGCCTCACAAGTTGCAAGTTATTCATGTCTATCCATAACTACACAAATGCTCCTCATCTTGCATCTGTGTAATTCCCGTTGTGGTTATTGTGCTTTTGCAATAGTCTTAATAAGCAGTATACTACCACTGCTGCACAGTGTGAATTGAAGTAAATCTCACACTCAAATGGTGTGGCTTGCCCAGACTTTAAAGCCCCCCCTCTCTTAAAAAATGTGTTTTGTTGTTACTTCACTTGAATGTTTGAGCGTCACTGTGCATAATGATGAATGTGCAGAGTTTGATTGTAGAAGCCTGTTTTCATATTTATCTGCTGAAGAGAGACATTCTCTCTGCATGCACTCACCACACCTTAAATTTGAATTGAGGACGTGTCAGGGCGAACATAATTTTGTAACATTTTGTCACAATCCTGGCACAATATGCATTTTACGCAGAGATGGTATACTCAAGTAGATTTTTGAGACATTTCTACTTTACTATTTATTTTGTGGCAACTTTTTACTTTTACCCTTTACGTTTTTAACAAAAATGTATGTACTTTCTACTCCTTACATTTGACAAAATTGGCTCATTACGTTAGTTTCAAATAATTTCAGTGGAGATAACGTTATTAATTTTTGCGTCATCAATACCAAATTCAGTCTAATCGGATGGGACTATACGTTGCACTTCCGCACCAATACAATAAACTCAACAGCTTCTGTTGCCATCTGGTGATTGTTAGTTGTGACTCTAAAAGTATGGGGAACGTCTTAATTAATGTAAGTTTATTAATTCATGTTTTATCCTTTATTTTCTTTCCAGAGACCGTATTTGGGCACACACACACACAAACACACACACACACACACACACACACACACACGCATGCATGTAGATTCCTTTCAATGTTAAGGGGAAGATTCAAAAATAGAAACTGGATCTGTGAATTCTCACAGAAACACAAGGGAATTTATATCTTGCTACTTATTCAACATATTATTAACCTGGAGTCCCAGTCTCTGTCACAATAATCATATATGATATTTTAGGCCCATTGGCAGACATGCATCTAAAATGTAGCCAATATAAAGAGCCTTTTTTCCACTGAGGTTTCTCAGCGTGCACTCTAGTAAAATGTGTGTGGTCCCGAAAGCTTTGCATAAAAACAATGGTTGTCATTCGCAATCCTACTTTTCTTTTTATACTTTAAGTAAATTCCCAAGTTTTGTTAATTATACTTAAGTAAATAAGTTAAAACAGTACTCCTACTTTTACCAGAGTATTTTTAACACAAATGTCTGTACTTCTACTTGAGTATGGGAAGTACTTTTGCCATCTCTGATTCTACGCAACTGTGATGTGGGAACTTAAAATCTTCCCTTTTAAGTAAAGTAGGAGACATATTGTGTGTTCAGCATTTAAACTATTGAAAGGAACAATATTTGCATGTTAATAGTTTCAAAATGAGGATGGAGTAGATGTAATTAAAAAAAAAATTAACAAGGTAACTTCACTTTTTTGTGGGGAAAAAAACAAACATATCAAGCAGATTGTGTTGTTTTGTCTTAAAACTAGTTTGGAGGACATTTAAAGCAGAAAGATGGATGTATCATTTTAGTTTAGGCCACTGTTTCCAGACATTAGCATGTCTATAGCAGTGGCACCACCCACTCTCCTGTCTCACCTCCACTGTCTTTTGGTCTGACCCCCCTCCTCTCTTTCTGCCTTTAACTGATCAGTGTATCACCACAAAAGGCCTTTGAAGACATGCTAATGTAAATTCCCAGTGTGTTTGTGTCATGGAATCCAATAGAATTGTCTCCATGCACAAACACTGCCGGTCTTTGACTGTTCCTTTAGGCACAGTGGATAACCGCAAACGTGGAATAAAGTTTTTGTGGAGGACAGAAGGGTGGGGACATCAGTAAAACAGTATCTTTACCGTAGACAGGGTGATTTACACCGTAAAAAGCTAAATGGTGCTGCCTTCACGGTCGCACTCGCACACCCGCTTCAGTTCGAAGCTGATCACGTGACCCGTGAGCCGTCCAATCCCGTGCCAGAAAAACACGGCTCGTAATTTTGAACAGAGGGAGAGCAGCCAGGCAGAGCAGTGTACCATCAATGGTGCTATTCATTATATGGGAGCAAAACATCGGTTAAATCCTTTCCTGAGTAATGGATATATGTACCTCTAGTCATATCGGATGAAGGCAAACGTTTTGTGGGATAAATATGAGTTCTCATGTTATCACCCCTGGACCGTACCGGGCCACAAAACTGGTAAGTTAACATTGGCTGATAAGGTCACTAGCTACGTTAGGTAACGTTAACTAACCTGGAGCAGGCTAACGTTACCTTCTAACGTTAACTCGTTCGATAAAAAGCGTCAGCGGCATCGTAAACAGTAAAGAATATCGAACTTAAAATAACCGGTTGTTGATTCGGGGATACATGAGGGTTTATCATGGATTTATGGTCTTTCACGAGTTTCTATTTAGCAAGTTACTAACAGTAAAGTCAATCCAGCTAGCTAAGGTTAACTTGTTCAATAGGTAACTAGCTTGGAATGTGCGTTTTCTCGAAACTATTGATGCAACTTAGTCTTAGCTAGCTAAGTTAACGAATATTTGAATTCCCATGAATGTACCAAATTTTCGCTGAACTTGAATTAATCGATTAATAGTTTGGTTTAACATACTAGCTATGGTTATAACATGTCTGTTTTATCAAATTTGGCTTAATTTTGACGTTACGTTTTAACTGTACGTTCTTTTTAAAACCTCATATGGGTCGTAAGCAAGATTCCAGAATGGCCCATCTAAGCTTTAATTTTCTCAAAGGCAGAGCAGAATACCCAGGGCTCGGTTTACACCTATCGCCATTTCTAGCCACTGGGGGACCATAGGCAGGCTGCGGGAAACTCACATTGTAAAAAAAAAAAAAACTCATAAAGTGATATTTCCATGCCATGGCAGTTAACCCAACAATGTGTGGCCCTCTGGATGACGTCGAAGAAGACCACAAGCCCAAACTGTTGATCACCATTTTATACTACAAGTGTTGCTGGAGTTTTGATCCTTTAGAAACACTAATCTTTCAGCACAAATTGGTTCTCTCTATTGTTTGTCTTGACTGTGGAGAATTTTGTCTCAGAACGGTGCTAGAGTCCAAACATAATTATCTGGTGTCCAAGCCAAAAAGGTGCATCAATCTCTAATCAAACTGCACCATTGCTTCTTCAGTGGTCCTCTGGTCGATGCTGTCAGAATGTCCCTGAGGACGCAGTAATCAAATTAAATTGTTTCTTAATTTAAGTTTTACTGTGCATGGATAATTTGGTTGGGACTAAACTCCCCCTCTCTGTTTCAGTGGAATGAGGTGACTCGTTTGTTTCGGGCTGGCATGCCCGTCAGGAAACACCGCCAGAACTTCCGGCACCACTCAGCCTGCTTCACCGCCTCTGCAGCAGTGGATTGGATGCACCAGCTGCTCCGTAGCAACAGCAATTTTGGACCTGATGTCACCAGACAGCAGACGGTGCAACTCCTCAAGAAGTTTCTAAAGAACCACGTGGTCGAAGACGTGAAGGGTCGCTGGGGCACGGAGGATTTAGAGGACAACAACACTCTGTACAGGTAGCTTTTTTAATCAAAAGGCACTGTGAAATGTATGTAGAAATTGATGTGGTCCTGCATACAAAATTAGGCACTCCATATCCTCTCCTTTTCTCGCAGATTCCCCTCCACTTCTCCTCTGAAGCCCATTCCCTGTCCAGCCTCGGCCCCTGGCTCTATTAAGAAAAAGTCTTCGTTCAGGGACAAGGAGAGTTTCTTCAGGTTTAGGAGTATCAAGAAGCAGCTTGAGAAGGAGACACAGGTAAGCCACATTGGACCAAGATCATTGCATCTACTAGGGGTGGGGGGAAAACGATTCTTAGAGGCATCACGATTAGATAATTGATTCTGAAAAGTTAATAATTGAATATATGAATGAATGTGTAGAGTTTTATTTAAAAGTTACTTTCTCCAGACATGTAAAAATCAGAAAACAGTGACTCAAAGGGCATGGGATAACAGACAACAACTTGCAGAAAATACCAAAAATTGGCCAAAAGGAAGAGAAAAAAAAGTTTTTTGCACACACACATATATGTGAACAAAACCTTAAAAAAAAATATATATATATATATATATTTTATGCATGTCTCATTAGATCATATATATATAAATATATATATATATACACATACGATCTAATGAGACATGCATAGAATAATTAGGCAAAACACATGAAGGCGGTTCATCTACTTTATCACATTACAAGTGACCACTTCATGTTTCATGTTCTAAGAAGCCAGTTCTCCACCTTTAACCATGAATGAGCCTGTGACATGGAAGATCACTGTGAGAGAAGGGGACTTTCACAATCATCTTTAAGGCTTAAGCATGGAATGAGTACACAATAAAAACCTCCATTGACAAAACATTGTATTGTAAATGTCAAAATCTAACAAGCTCAGATGTATATGTATATTTTGTGAAATCATGCAGGGAAATGTATATGCAATAAATTGTTGCATTGAGATGCATCATTAATTGTTTTAGAATTGAATTGTTGGCATCTGAATCAATATCTTATAAAAAAAGTATAAAAATCCCTAGTATCTACAGTATGAGTACGGTTAAATGTGAAAAAAAATCCATTGTTTGATGGTTATTTTAGTCTCCGTTTGTGTCTTTTTCTAGGAAAATGTAGATCCTGCCCTCCAAGCAGCGGGAGAAAACGAGCCAATAGGAGAGCAGCAGGTGCCGAGACGAGAGCTGACGGTGGAAGATGAACAGGAGATCTGGAGAGACATCACCCTGACCCAGTACGAATGCACACATTAAACTGAAGGGGGAAAAAGACTTTACTTCTTGGTGTTGTTGAGATTACAAGTTTGTTACAAGTAATGTTTGCTTTTGTGTGAAGAACCTGTTGAATAAGTACAGACTAAGAATCTGAGACCAGAAAGTGAGGAAGATTTTTGTGTGTGTGTGTGACACTAAACTTTGTTGTGTTGTGTTTCAGCCTCCAGAGGATTCTGGGTGTTGCATCTCTCAATGATGTTTTAGACCAACGTTATGTAAACCCACAGAACATCATCCATAATATGACTAAAGTCAACAAGCATGGAGTGGTCACACTGGACGACAAGACCAGTAGGTTTATATTCTCAACAAAGCGTTGGACCGTTAGTGGCGACAACGCAGGTCTGCCCGTTCCTTTTGAATGGGGGTAGTCCGTTTAGGCTGTGGCAGGGGGTGGCAGAGAGTTAAGACCGACTCAACTTTTGGGGAAACGAAGCTTGTGGCCAATCATGTAAATCAGACTTGTCAGTCTGTTTTGAGGCAGTGTGAGTGTCCTGAACAGGACACATCACTGCCTCTATTGCAGCAACAAGTAGGTTTTAAAACACGAAACACAACTACACTGCGGAGGAGTTTGTGTTACAGCTAAATGTTTGCCAAACAGCAAAGCACAGACTTTCTGTCTTGCTCGTCCCTTTTCTTTCGCCTCAAAATGAAGCTGCCTTCAAGTGAGGTCGGAAACATTGAGATCCATAAATGATCCAAATGATCTACTTGATTTACTTGTGCTTAATTGTGAGGGGGGGTTAAAGAACACAATCATATGATATGAGTCTGTGAGACTCATATCCCCCCCCCCCCCCCCCCCCCCATAGATTCTCATAACCATGTACACTGCTCCATTTACAACTGTAGTCCACTCAAATATGAGCGTTGACACCATGACAAACTATTAAGATTCTGTTTTAGGTAAAACAACCCACAAACAGTACACTAAACTGTAACTAGCAACCATTTTAACCTGTTCCTCATTTCTCTAGATGACCTTCCACACTGGGTTTTGTCTGCCATGAAAAGCCTGGCCAACTGTGAGTAGTTAGAGTCTAAGTTGCTTAGACACCAGGCCTCCTGTTCTGCAGCGGGGCCTGTTAAACTTTTTAATTACATTTTGACTTTCTCAGTCAACATTCTGTAACATTAACACTTATAAAAACCATTGTATGTGGATGTTTAGAATGCTATGTCAATTTAGTAAAGCTCATAAATAGGTTTGTGTTGGGGGGGATTTCAGATAGCCTTCACTCTTATGGTAGCTGCAGTAACGAGCTGTTTATTTCCAGGGCCGAAGTACGACAACGCACAGCCGTCCTATCCCGGCTTTGAGAGAGATGTCTTCAAAACGGTGTCTGATTACTTCTACAGCCTTCCGCAGCCAGTACTCACATACGAACTGTATGAACTATTTATCAACGTCCTGGGTATGTACTGGGGACTCATTTCATGAGGCTTTTTGGCTGGCCATGAAACATTAGCTATATGGGAGTGCTTTTATAAGCTTAGTTTTAGTGGATGCTGTTGAGTTAACCGTGATGATGCTCAAACTGACAGGATTATCTGCAGGGTTTTACTCCGTTGTGTTGTTTCCACTATGTGTTTGCGTGCTCTAACAGTGCCTTTTGACAGCTAACTGAGGTTCTGGTTGTTGTTGTTACATCTGTTTGTGGAGTCCTAACAGCGACATGAGCTGCTGTACTTTGTGTTTATGCCTGTTGTGTGTTGTCTCTGACTACCTGATGGTTCTGTATGCACAGTAAAGGTTTGAACTAACCAAACCCTCTCCCTCCCCTTCACTGTCTGCTTGCACTGACACTCTGCCTGCTCCGCCTGCCTGCTCTCTTTCTCTGCATCCGCTCTCAGTGTTTTGCGGGTACGTTGCAGCGCCCGCAAAGCACCAGGGTGGGAAGCGCAAGAAGCTGGACTTCCCCTCAGTCCCGCCCCCAGCCAAGGCTCCTTTCCGCTCAACAGAATGTCTCCTCCTGTCGCTGCTCAGACAGGGGACATGTGATGAGACAGAGTCGCCGATGAGAGAAGTGATTGGTGGGCAGCTGCAGTCACGGCTGGCAGCGCTGGCAGGAGGCGCTGCCAGTGCGGGTGATGGTCGGTTAGGTGGCAGCTGCACGAGTTTGAGTACAGCTGGTTCTACAAGGCCTCGAACCAGGAGTTGCTCACTGGAAACCATCCTAGATGACTCTGCCCCGCTCGCCAGGCAACAGCTGTTCCTGTCCTTTGACAACCTGGCATCCTGCGCCTATAAAAACACGAGCCAGGATGCCAGCTCTGTCATCACAACACCCCGCAATCATACAGACTCTAAATCTGAATCCAAAGCAACCCACTTTACTTTTGAAAAGGCTCCAGGAGGTACAACCAGAAGGTACAGCCGTTCCTTGCGGCCGCGCAGCGTAGGTAGCTGTCTGGACATTGTCATAGAAACCCGGGAGGAAGATGACAAGGAGACCAAGTGGCAGGGCCGAGCAGCCAGCTGCCTCAACATGAACACTCCCGTAGACCAGCATCACTCCTCCGCTTCACGCCCTCCCTCGTTGCCCTCCTATCATCCCTCCTTTTCCTCCTATCATACTTTCTCCCCCCTCTCTTCATGTGCTTTGGCCAAAGTACAAGGGCCCCATGCTACTACGGGACCTAGTGGGCCCAGACCCGCCTCCAGTACCTCTAATCTTCGGCCGCTCCCTGCACCTGCTGTTGCCCGGCGCTGCCTCAGCTCTCTGGATGTGTCGAAGCCTGTTGCACTGTTCAATCCGCCTGTCCGTGTGCCCACCAGCATCTCCCAGCCCCCCCAACCCAAACCTGAGCACAGTAAGACCCTCTCACCTATATCTTTCTGTGTGTCTGCTTGTCTATTGATGTCTAATCAAACTAACTTTATCGAACATCTAACCACTGCTGGTATGTAAGGTTTTAACCCAAAACTACATCTTCTGTTGAACTCAAAAAAGATATGAGACATGAGATTCAGCCCTGGTAGGTTGCATGGAATATTGGAATATTCTTCTTGTAACAATTTTTATGAGTGATTGTGACTGAAATGTCCAAGTTCTAGGAGATGTCCATGCAGGAACATGATGCACATGATACAGTCCTGGATCAGGGGTGTATGCTTTTACATATTGCACATATAATTTTTGATTTATCACTGTTCCCTGACTCATCTTACACTGTAGCTGATTGATCCTATCTTCCATTCATCCATCAGTCCATTCATTAGTCTGATCTATTGAATGTGATGTATGAATGTGGCCACAAGGAGTGATTCTACTGCTGTGTGTCTCTGTACTGCACTACAAACTTGACCAGTCTCCATCATTATCTGTGTGTGTGTGTGTGTGTGTGTGTGTGTGTGTGTGTGTGTGTGTGT